>NW_026893196.1:0-239158 GCF_033815535.1 Pezoporus flaviventris | reverse complement strand
TGGTGGTGGGGGGAGCAGGGGGTTACACCTCCTCCGCTGCTGCACCTTCTGATGGAGGGGGAGAAAAGGGGGGGGGGGTGGGGTGGGAAACCCTGTGCTCCCACGAGCTGGGGGGAACGAGTTGTATCTTCCCCCGGTTTCAACCGACCGGGGACGTCTGTTCCTAGTTTCTCCGTTGCTACCGCGGCAGTTTTCTTTTCTGCCTTGTATCTTTTTATACAGTTCATTACTTCCCTCCGTGGTTTACCGAGTTTGCCTTTTTATAATCATTAAGCACTGAGTCAAATAGTTCATCACCAAACTTTCGCCACTCACTCTCTCAAATATTGTATTAGGATCTGCAAAAAAAATCTCTTAGCCTTCCCTACAGCCACTAGACCCTGGCTAGCTGCTTTAGAGTCTCAGGCTCAATTCACCGCTTTTATAAAAAGCACTGTAAAAAGTTCAGGGCTCAGTTCCCCGCTTTTATAAAAAGCACTGTAATAAGTCCAGGGCTACCTCTCGGTCCATTTTCATGGCCAGCCTTTTCCGGATCGTCTTCTTCTGGGTCGTCCTGTAACCTCGGTCTCCGGATCGGCCTCCCGACGCAGCAGTGTCTGGTTCGCCCCAGCGGCGGATTCCTTTCGGTTAGTCCAAGCACCCGGGTCTGTCACGCCACCGCAGCAGCATTGCCCGCGCTTCCCGGCCGCTCCCGCTGGCACCGCTCAATTGCCGTTCCGGGTCCCCGTTGACCAGGGCCCTGTATCCGGGTCCCGCTAGTCGGGGCCCTGTATCTTGGGTCCCCGCTAGTCGGGGCCCTGAATCCGGGTCCCCGTCGACCGGGGCCCTGTATCCGGGTCCTCGTTAAACCGGGGCCCTGTATCCGGGTCCCCGTCGACCGGGGCCCTGTATCCCGGGTCCCCGCTAGTCGGGGCCCTGTATCCAGGTCCCCGCTAGTTGGGGCCCTGTATTCCGGGTCCCCGCTAGTCGGAGCCCTGTAATCCGGGTCCCCAGCAACCAGGCCCCTGTAGTCCGAGTCCCTGTTCGGGCGCCATTTGTAAGTGGCGGAGGAGAAGCAGACAGGCCAACCCAATATGGGTGATAAGCAACTTCTAGTTTATTTGTGACGCAGTTCACACCTATATAGGAGTGGTATTCAGCCACTCCTTCTTGGCACAACAGTATTGGCTAGCCCCCCACAGCTTCTCCACATTCTCCTCCCAGGTCTGGTCTCCGGCCACCTGTGGGGGCACCCCCTGCCTTGCTTGCACAGTCCCTCCAGAACTCTATGGTTCTGCTCTTAGAGTCATTCTGCAACAACAGACAGCGCAGCTACTCCAGCTCCAAGCACCGCAGCTACACCACCCCCCAGCGACAAGTAAAGCAGCTACCCAAACCACAGTGATAATCACTGCAGCTAAACCAGAGGATCAATTCGTACCAATATCGGTTGCCCCTGTACACAAGAGGAAAAGCAAAAAAGAGGCAAGAAAGGTGAAGCAAGATGAAGAAAACAATGTACTCACCACTCGGGACAGCATCTGATCAGAAGTCATCATCACATGATGAAGAAGAAGAAGCAGAAGAGGTCACTTCTCGATCTTGGACCTCAACCGAGCTACGGAATATGTTGAAAAGATTTACCCATCAACCAGGGGAGCATATCATGACCTGGTTGCTCCGTTGCTGGGACAGTGGGGCCACAGTCATGAATGAGAAGGCACAGAAGCCAAGCAGCTGGGATCACTTGCTAGGGAAGGGGGAATTGACAAGGCAATTGCAAAGAGAAATGGGCCCTCAACCTTTGGAGGCGTCTCTTGCAGTTGTGAAAGAAAGGTTTCTGTACAAGGATGATGTTATGAGTCGTTCGGAAAGTAGACTACACTAGAGAAAGGCATCCAGTCTCTGAGGAAATCAGCCATTGTAGAGATGATCTATTGTAGGCCGGATGTTGGGAATGCACCCATAGATCCGGATGAAGTTGAATGTACATGACCCATGCGGCGAAAACTTACATGAAATGCACCGTCATCATATGCCCATTCATTGGCAGCAGTAACCTGGAATAATATAGTACCACTAACAGTGGATGAAATGATTCATAAACTCCGAGAGTTTGAAGACAATCACACCCTTCCATCATTTCAGCTGTGGAAAAACTGTCCTGTGGAGGCAGTGTTCTCACAGGAGAATGGATAATTGGTACATAAATTCTGAATAATCCTGAAAAGGTACATCAAGGTGATGAGAGGCCTGAGGAAGCCTAAACAAGCAAGATAAGAAGCAGCTGGATTTCACTGAGTTAATGAGAACTGTGGACTGTTGGCAAGGCTTTTGAGGTCAAGTTCCCACACCTGTGCTTAACCGATTATATGCTAGTTGCAAAGGGTCTTCAAGACATGTATCCAATCATAATATGCAAATCACTGTAAGTGCATGTAAGAAATAGTATAAAAGGAGTAACTGGGGTGAAAGGAAGGGTGGAGGGAAAGGCCAGGCTGGGTTTATTGCCATTATGTCTGAGGGGAAGAAACTCATAGCTTTGTGATTGCATCTCCTAATCAGCCCCCTGAAGGAAGATCACCAGGAACAGGTAGAAATGGGAGCTTTCTCCGTTTTTGTTGCTTTCCAATGCCCTAAGCACCTTTTTCTCTTCTTTCAATATTGTGATTCCTCATTTGCTCCTTTCGCTCTTGATTACTTAGTGGTAGGGGGGAGCCTCATAGCACTTTTTTTGTTCTTGATCTTTTTTTTTTTTTTTTCTTTTCCTTTTTACCTCTGCTTTTGTTTGTAGTTGTTTCCCCCCATGGTCATGATAGCTTCGAGCAGTGACTCTTTGGTGATGTTTGGGGCAACTGCTGGTGCACATGGTCCTAAACTGGGCTCGGATGAGAGGGAGCTAATTCTCTTGGTGTGGCATGTTGTGGATCTACACAGCAAGAAGGTATGGCTTTGACCCCTGGGCGGAGAGCTCATTCCCTGGGCATGGGCGGGCAGGCACCTGGCAGCTCGCCACCTCCCTGGAGCCAGTTCTTAATTTCTGTAAAGTACCGAGGTAAGGGGACGGGGGATGCAGGACCAGACAGCAGGGTCACTCCTCGAGAAGTTCCTTTTTTTTTCTCTTCCCTTTTAAAGGGAAGGCAAATAATTTTTTTTAAGAAAGTTTAGTTGCTTCCACCCTGTCTTGTCCCCTGTAAAATATCTATAGCTTCAAATCAGACAATGGCTACGGGCTTTTGAGGCTTTAAAGTAAAAAGCTGCCCCCATGGGCTCCAAGTGAGCGTGCTTTCCCGCAGCAGGCTCAGGGTAATCGTTGAACCCTCTGCAGTCTGCTCTGGAAGAACAGGGATTTTCTCAACCACTGTTTGGATAAACTGACCTAAAAATGCACTCCTATTTTTTTTTTTTTTTTTAAAGCCACACCATAAACATGAGCCCCCTAGAGATGAAGGGCTTTGCTAAGATGTGGAGGCAGTGTTCTTACAGGAGAATGGATAATTGGTACATGAACTCTGAATAATCCCGAAAGATACAGCAAGGCCATGAGAGGCCCGGGAAGCCTATACAACCAAGATAAGAAGAAGCTGGATTTCACTGAGTTAATGAGAACTGTGGACTGTTGGCAAGCTTTCGAAGGTCAAGTTCTCACACCTGTGCTTAACCAATTATATGCTAGTTGCAAAGGGTCTTCAAGACATGTATCCAATCATGACATGTCAAATCACTGTAAGTGCATGTAAGAAACAGTATTTAACGGGTTAAGGCTTTGTAAGAAACAGCTTTTTATCTGATCATATTGATCTCTGATTCCATATATATTCTGCGGTAATTGGTGCCCTAACAGGGACCCCCTATTTTTCATATTGAAGCTGAAAAAATTAAAGCACGTGGCACCAAAGAAAGTGGAAAACGTGGAGCCGCAGGGACATCAGCTGGGTTTGATCCGACGGGGTCTGGAAGAGGGTTAGGATGGGGAGTCAATTAAGTAAAGAAGAAACGACCATCCTTAATCTCTTCCAGCATATCCTCTCAGTGAGAGGGATAGAATATGATGATAATTTGTTAAAAAAGACTATTGCTCTGGAGTAAAGAAAAAGAGTTGATCAAGGGGGTTAATGAAGCTCTTGATCTCGGGACTTGGGAAAAAACTGGGTCACGCCTGTGGGATCAAGTTACTTGTGGGCCTTAGGAGGTGAAATCTTTTGCTGCTCCCTGGCGACTAATGAAAGAGACTCTAGCCGCCATAAAGGCTGAGAAACAGGTGGCAAAATCTGGTTTTACAGCACTCTTTGACTCGCCTTCACAACAGCAGGGTGCGGCACCTACATTAGATTCAGCACCCGGCGCTACAGCCATGGTAGTGTCGTCTGTTTCGGGCACAAAATATTCTGGCCAAAAACCGGCGCACAGTAAGGTACGAATGTTTGAGGACCCTGTGCCTTTCCCCTATCCTGTGTCGACAACGCCTTTATCGGCGGTAGCTCCAGCTGATACTCGGGAGCCAGTAGTGGCTACTGAGCAACCGAAACAAACTGATGTTAACCCTTTTTGTGCTACTACTGCCCCTAACTTAATCTCCAAGAATTTTTGCAGGGGTGAGAGTCTCCTAAGGAGGAGAGTGTAACTCCGAATAAATACCCACCTCTGCTACCTACACCACCGCTTGCATCGTTCCCACCGGAGCCGCAAAATGAGTGGAACTGGGGACAATGGACAAAATCCTTAGATAAACAATTGCAGGACTTGGGAGACTGTCTGGACAAACTGGGGAGGAGAGGAAAAAAGCCCCGGAAAAACCGGTAAAAACAGATAAGATCAGTCCTTGTGATGTGTCGTTACCACCGACTCCTACATCCAATAAAGCTAATCCGAGTGCCATGAGATGGCGAGGCTGCATTCAGGATGCAATCATAGGCAGTACTATTTTACCGATAGATGTTCCCTCTGCATTCCCTGTTATTATAAATTCTCAGGGACAGTCTGTCTGGACTCCTAAGGACTGGAAAGCTATGAAAGAAATTAAGGGAGCAATTACTCAGTATGGGTTGTCTTCCCTCATATACACAGCAAATGTTATCTGCTTTCTTTTCTAGTAATGTTCTAACTCCAAATGATTGTCTCAGAGTGGCTGCAAATTTTATTAACTCCTTCACAGCTCCTACATTTTAAAAGTGGGTTTGAGGAGCTTGCTGCAAGGGCTGCAGATGAGAATTCAGAGTGTAATCCTCATCACCCTTTGCACGGTGTTTCATCTGAAATGTTACTGGGAAAGGGACAATTTCACCCTGATGGAGTACAAGCTCGTATGAAAATTGAAGTTTTACAGCAAGCGCAGCAATTGGCTTTAGCTGCTCTGAAAGCTGTGCCGGAAGCAAGAAAGCCTAATCCTTCATATACATCAGTAAAGCAGAGACCTACTGAGCCATATATGCAATTTATTGACAGGTTGACAGAGGCTATCGAAAAGAATATTGATCTGGGCATCTAAATGCTAAAGAATCCATGCTTATGTCTCTGGCTATGGAAAATGCTAACCCAGGTTGTAAGCGTATTTTGCGGGTTTTGCCAAAATCTGCTGGTCTTCAAGAAATGATGGATGCATGTTCTAAAGTGGGCACAGCAGAGGAAAAGGCTGGATACATGGCTACTGCCTTCGCCGCTGCTGTTAAACCCCTTCTACAACAAGGTCAGGGTGATCGTGGGGGTACTAAAGGTATGAGATGCTATAATTGTGGATGGATGGGACATTTTAAAAGCAGTGTACTGTAAAGAAAATTAGTTCAGCAACCCACCCCCCTCACTGTGGTGTTACTGATTTTGCAGACAAATGTATTAAATGTGACAAATTTGGCCACAAGACAATTGAATGTTGTTCAAAGTTTAAAAAAGACGGAACCCCGTTGGGAAACTTGAATGTGAGTGCGATGCCACCTACATGAAGCAGGGGGCATCTTGTGGTTTGGGTCCTACAAGACACAGGGGGTGTCTTGTGGAAATGGTTTTGGGTCCAGTGTGCTATCAACAACACATAAGGGATTTGATTCAGTGATGCTGTCAGCATGGGTCCCTGAATAGGTTAGTCAAATCAACCTCTAATACAGTGGGCTGTCCAGTACAGTTCCCATAGTGGGACGCAAACAGGCTGGTCGGGGCACAAGGGTCTCGTCCTTCTTGGGACACTGACAGGCTGGTCAAATATAAAGGGGTTCAGGGAAACCCCCCTATTAATGTTACAATGTGGTCTGAGCCATAGTGTTTAGGAAGTACTGCTTTTGATTCTACTGGTATTGGTCTTATTTTGTGGCTTCTTACAGTAATGATTTTGGTCTTTTGATTCTGGTATTGGTGACAGGATATTATAACTGTGTTATTAACTGTTGTTTGTTTGATTGAATTTTAGTCTCTGTCTTTGTCTCAAGTGTTGTAATTGTGTGTGCGTGTGTGTGAATGTGAGATTGATAATGGAAAATCAGCAGAGTGGAGAGATCTTGAGAAAGAGTCCTTTAGGCTGCATTTTGGCACACTGGGAAGAACTGGGAGAGTCTCCTGGGGGCTCGGTAAATAAGGAAACATTGGTAAAATATTGTAACCGATGGTGCCTTTGTATACTTTGGAAGATCAGGAAAAATGGCCTAAAAATGGAACTCAGCACGGTGAGCAGCTGTGAGAAAAAAAAGAAGACAAAACCAAGGGGGAAAGGAGGGGAGCTCGCACAGCTCCTGTGACTGAGCATGGGAGGAGGAATGTTGGGCTGAGGTGGGGGAGTGGGCTCTTCTTCTCTGGAAGTGGATCAGTGTTCGTGCTATGGGGAGTTTGGACGCTGGTAATGAGACTGCCCAGGGGAAGGGGGGGGGGGGAAGGAGGGGGGGAGTGCCATGGGGGTGGCTCCATTGACTGAATTGGACCTAGACTGATGGGGACCTGGGAATCTACCCTAGCAGATCCACTGGTTAAATTAAAACTAAGGACTAAAGGAAATAAAGTGGAATTTTCGTGGATGCAGGAGCAACTTATTTGGTGTTAAATCAAACAGAAAAGAACTTGTTAAAGATGTGGGAGCTACTGGCCACCAAGAAAAAGAGAAAAAAAACAAAGAAAAAAAAGAACAAAGAAAAAAAAAGAGGCATTATTTGAAACCCTTTAAGTACAAATTGGGAAAACAAATAGGAATACATAAATTTTTATGCATGCCAAATTCTCTAAAATCTAGACTTAAAAAACAATCAATCAGTTAATTGCAATTTTGAGTTTATCTTTAATTCACCAGAAAAGCAAACAGGAGGACCTTCCTGAAATAGAAGAAATCCTTAATCAGGTATATGTGGGATTATGGGAATCTGAAGTTCCAGGTAAGGCGAAAATGCTTTGCCTGTTAAAGTGTAAATAAAAGGGGGCCCTGCCAAATTAGAATAAAAACAATATCCCTTAAAATTAGATGATCAAAGGGAATCAAAAAATCATTGATAAATTTTAAAATATAGATTATTAATTGAATGTGATTTGGAATATAATACTCCTATCTGGACAGTAAAGAATATGATGGGAAAAGTTGCAGATTGGTTCAATATCTCAGAGCAATCAACAAAACTGCAGAGGATATTTGTCCAGTAGTAGCTAATTCAAATGATTTATTGACTAAATTGAATAATAATCAGAAATGGTTTGCCATCCTGGATTTAAAGGACACTTTCTTTGATTACTGTCCTGGGTTCAGCAGTAGCAGTCATGTTTTTTCCTTTGTGTTAACTGGTGCAGTGCTGTGTTTTGACTTCTAGCTTGAGAACAGTGTTGGTGAAGCCGATGTTTTTGGTTGTTGCTAAGTGATGTTTACCCTGACAAGGACTCTGTGAGGCTCATGCTCTGCCAGGGAGGAGGGGAGGCTGTGAGGAAGCAGAGACGGGGCGCCTGACCCGGGCTAGCCGGGGAGGTATTCCATACCACAGCACGTCATGCCCGGGGTGGGGGTAACTGGGAGTTACCCGGAAGGACAGGGGCTTCCGGGTGGAACTCGCTTTCTTGGCCGGTGGTATCGTATTCTCTTCCCTTGTTATTTTCCCTTATCATTGTTTTAGCTGATAGTAGCGGTGGTGATTTGTTGCTGGACTGTTCTTGTCTCAACCCGTAGGAGTTGCACTCTCTTGATCCTCCTCCCCGTTCCTCCGGGAGCGGGGAAGGGGAGAGCCCCGGTGCAGGGGGGGGGGGGGAGACGGACACGGACCTTGATTGTTGTCAGCTCGGCACCACTCACTGGGAGTGAGTGAACAAGTTACCTGACTGGGTTTAAACCACGACAATTACCATTGGCCAAAGAAAGCCAAAATTTATTGGTTTTGAATGGGAAAATACTGATACAGGGAACCTCAATTAACTTGGACGGTATTGCCTCAAGGGTTTAAAAACAGTCCAGCAATTTTTGGAAATCAGTTAGCACTGGAACTAGAATCATGGAAGCCACCTGCTCAGACGGGGACTCTGTTACAATATGTGGATGACCTATTAATTGCTACAGAAACAAAGGAAGAATGTATACAGTGGAATTATTAAATTTTCTAGGACTGAATGTTTATCGGGTATCCAAACAAAAGGCCCAACTAATCCAAACCTGAGTTCCTACTTAGGATATGAAATAACAGGAGGGCAGAGAGAACTTAGAGCTGCTCAAAAACAAACCATTTGTCAGACTCCATGACCGTTGACTGTCAAGGAGCTCCAGACATCCCTGGGAATGACTGGATGGTGCAGATTTTGGATCCATGATTATGGTGTTCTGGTAAGACCACTATATGAACTGATGAAGGGAAAGCCTCCCTTTTTGGACTGGACTGATACAGCAGAGGAGGCTGTTAGAAATTTGGCAAATATGGAAAATTACTGAGGTGCATGATACACAGAAAAAAAAAAAGTAGTACAGCTAGAGAACATACTGAGAATTCTTGTACAAGATAAATTGTTATAGTTGACATAGTTTAAGAAAAACAGTCTAGAAGAACAGGACACAGGGATAAGGAGTATCTGAGAACGGCAGGTGTCCAGGATGGGCTACAGTTAAAACTAAATGATAAGTAGGAAGATAGGAGGATTATTATGTCTCTGGTGCTAACAAACCAATTAAGCTGGTATGAGCATCTACTGCGCGGGCTTCAAAGGCTGCCAGAAGTGATGAAGATTGCTGGAAGAAGTAAGCGAGCCCTGAGAGACCACCACCACAATTTTGTACGCATGGGGGGAACTTTCTGGAAAATAATGTAATCCATACGTAACCTCATGAATATGTATGTATGCCCAGTGGCTATATAAGGATGGCTTGTGTACCTATACGGGGACACACGTAAGGAAGAGCTATCCCCCATATCTCCTGGTGCGGCAATAAAGAATACCTCCTTGCAAAGTTTGTTCCTGGAGTTTTCTCCATATCATAGCCCACTGTACCGTTTGCTTTTTGCAGCGGCTGGTGCATGGCAGGGGGTGTGACATACCCACTCAATGCCATGCTCTTTGGCCCAAGTGTCTATATCGTTATTCTGGAAATGAGTCCCACTGTCTGACTCAATTCTCTCTGAACCGTATCCGCAGCTTTCATGGCATGATCAGCCTTGACCTTTGTTCTCCTCTTCAATTCACGCACTTGTTCCTCCAAAGCTCCCATTGCTGAGGTGAGTAGCTCGAGAGAGGACACCTTCAACATTGGAGTGGGGGGGAGATCAGCATCCAGGAGCCGCAAGTCAGAGCGACAAGAGGGAGCCTCAAGTCCTCGACAGGACCTGCCCAGGAGCCGGCAGCTCAGCTGACGCGTGCAGCTGACTCACAGGGGGCGGAGCCTGAACCAGCGGCACCAGACCTGACAGGTTAAAAAACTGCCCCAGGGAGCATGAGCGACCAGGAGCGTGGCAAACAGAGCGGGTCGAGGCAGTTCGTGTGGGCAGGCGAGCGGGATGGTGAGCACTCGTCGTATGATCAGGGAACAGGGACTCGGACTACAGGGGCCTGGTTGCTGGGGACCCGGATTACAGGGCTCCGACTAGCGGGGACCCGGAATACAGGGCCCCAACTAGCGGGGACCTGGATACAGGGCCCCGACTAGCGGGGACCCGGGATACAGGGCCCCGGTCGACGGGGACCCGGATACAGGGCCCCGGTTTAACGAGGACCCGGATACAGGGCCCCGGTCGACGGGGACCCGGATTCAGGGCCCCGACTAGCGGGGACCCAAGATACAGGGCCCCGACTAGCGGGGACCCGGATACAGGGCCCTGGTCAACGGGGACCCGGAACGGCAATTGAGCGGTGCCAGCGGGAGCGGCCGGGAAGCGCGGGCAATGCTGCTGCGGTGGCGTGACAGACCCGGGTGCTTGGACTAACCGAAAGGAATCCGCCGCTGGGGCGAACCAGACACTGCTGCGTCGGGAGGCCGATCCGGAGACCGAGGTTACAGGACGACCCAGAAGAAGACGATCCGGAAAAGGCTGGCCATGAAAATGGACCGAGAGGTAGCCCTGGACTTATTACAGTGCTTTTTATAAAAGCGGGGAACTGAGCCCTGAACTTTTTACAGTGCTTTTTATAAAAGCGGTGAATTGAGCCTGAGACTCTAAAGCAGCTAGCAGGTCTAGTGGCTGTAGGGAAGGCTAAGAGATTTTTTTTGCAGATCCTAATACAATATTTGAGGAGAGTGAGTGGCGAAAGTTTGGTGATGAACTATTTGACTCAGTGCTTAATGATTATAAAAAGGCAAACTCGGTAAACCACGGAGGGAAGTAATGAACTGTATAAAAAGATACAAGGCAGAAAAGAAAACTGCCGCGGTAGCAACGGAGAAACTAGGAACAGACGTCCCCGGTCGGTTGAAACCGGGGGAAGATTACAACTCGTTCCCCCCAGCTCGTGGGAGCACAGGGTTTCCCACCCCACCCCCCCCCCCCTTTTCTCCCCCTCCATCAGAAGGTGCAGCGGAGGAGGTGTAACCCCCTGCTCCCCCACCACCCCAGTTCCGAAAGTAGGGACTTTGAAAAGGACAGAGAAAGTATATTAGAAGGTATACGCATGATAAAAGTCAAGGAATCCGAAAGAAAGAGGGCGGTGCCTCGGCGCCGGATCAATTGCGGCGCCACTTTGAAGCACGCAGTAGAAAATAGGGATCATGCGCTAGCGGGAGATTCAAAGGAACCGTGAGCCTCTCCAACCCACTACGCCCTAGAGTGAAAAAAAAAAAAACAAACAAAAATTTTAACGCGGTTACTGAGGAGCCAGGTCTGCAGATGGCTACATACCGAACGAGATACATCTGATAAGAAAGACACAGATGTGAGCAACGGAGACCCCGAGTTCAGCGCAGGATCAGCCCCCGAATCCGATCCAGATTTATATCCTCTGCTTCCAGACCCTGACTCTTTGTCTCCCGGGGCGGTCTGCTCAGACTTACTGGCCCTGGAGACGCTCAGTTGTAACAATGGGTAACCAAAGATGTGATCATTACTGGTGAATTTTCTGCAATGGGCATCTTTGCATATCCTGTGTTTACTACACAGAGTGGGAAGCTCTTGATCTCAAAATAGTTAAGGAGGCCTGACAAACAGTGACCACGTATGGGTTAAAATCCTCTTATACTTAAGCTGTATATGTTATGATTTTTTCTTGCAATTGACAGGGAGAGCCCATACAGTTTCTCTGTGATACTCATGTATTAGAAGTTGGTAAATATAAGTCTGTCCAGGTTTCTATCAACCCTTGGAGACCTTTGTAGATACTGCTGGCCACTTCTTCCAGCACAGGCTGGCCACCTGTGTCGGAATGAGTGTGCATTTTGGTCAGTATAAAAGCCCAAGCCTCATACGATGTGGGGGAGGCAGAGCCTCTGCGGGGACGCCTGCTAAGGTTGAGCCTGCCAGCTTGCACTGCAACGATGCTTCTCGGAGCTGGTTTGCTGTTAGTCTCCACAGGGTAATGATGCTGCACTTAACCTGTCTAACCTGTCTACTTCTCAAGAACTGAAGAACTGATAACCTGGGGGAGGGGGTATATTTGTGTCCTCCTGCCTACAGGTCCATGGTGACTGCCTGCAAAGTTTGTCAAGCCTTGCCATGAGCTGGACAGACGAATGGATAAACCTGATGCCTCAGCTACAGGAGCTGACCGTGATTACCCCAAGCAGAATGAGATAGAGGAAGAGAAAGATCAAATAACTGCAAAACATCACTTGGGGGCAACTGAAAAGTAACATCCTGAATATGTGTGCTTGTAAAATAGCTATTATGAGAGGTTGTGATTTTGTGTATAAAACCACCTGTATTTACTAGCTAGTTGCTAATAAGAAACAGCACCTTGTATTGTATAGATTTGTTACTTGCAGAAGAGATGTTAGAGTATGGAAATTTGCAGTAGCTGCTAGAAAATGCTAAGGCAAAAGCTAGAAAAATTTTAATACAATGGTAGTGTTATAAAGCAGGTGATGGAACAAATTAAGAGGGGGGGAGAATTCCACTGGTAAGAAATTTCTTTGGCTAGTCCTTCACTGCCATCAGCATCTTCAACATGCTGCTGCACCCTGTAATAGTTACTCTGCTAATGTAAACGTGTGTGTGCCTTGCTGTAGTAGCGACTTGTTACTGGATAAAACAAAAGGGGGAAGATGTGGAGACAGTATTCTAACAGAAGAATGCATAATTGGTACATAAACTTTGAATAGTCCTGAAAGATACAGCAAGGCCATGAGAGGCCTGAAGAAGCTTAAGCAAGGAAGATAAGAGGCTGGAATTCACCAAGTTAATGAGAACTGTGGACTGTTGGCAAGCTTTCAAGGTTGAGTTCTCACACCTGTGTTTAACCAATTATATGTTAGTCACTAAGGGTCTTCAAATAATGTATCCAATCATAATATGCCAAATCACTGTAAGTGCTTCAGCTCAACTAAGCAGACTGGGTTGCTGAGTTGCTAAGCAGACAATTCTACATCGAAGGCAATTCCTGATTTGTTTTAATGTTGACTCTGTAAGACATGCAATACTGCAGAACCTTTTGTTGTTGGAACAGGGACATGGATGTGAAGAGTTTGATGGAATGTGTTGTATGAGTCTCTCTGATTATGCTAATTTGATGCACGCACAGCTGAGAACCCTGGCTCAGCTTACCCAGCAATAGTAAATGAGCAATATCCTAAGAATAACTAGATGGTTGTCTTCACGGGGCATTACAGGTTGAGTCAAACACTGCGGTTTAAAGTATTGCACTTATGTATCATTGTTAGGTTAATCATCGTAGCTATTAGACTTGCTTATAGTTGTGTGATAAAACAGGTGAACAGAATAACCCATAATGCCTTGCTTGCACAAAGAAAAAGGGGGGAATTGTTGCAGAATGACTCTAAGAGCAGAACCATAGAGTTCTGGAGGACTGTGCAAGCAAGGCAGTGGGTGGCCCCCACAGGTGGCCGGAGACCGGACCTGGGAGGAGAATGTGGAGGAAGCTGTGGGGGGCTAACCAATACTGTTGTGCCAAGGAGTGTCTGAATACCACTCCTATATAGGTGTGAACTACGTCACAAATAAACTAGAAGTTGCTTATCACCCATATTGGGTTGGCCTGTCTGCTTCTCCTCGCCGCTTACAGTCTGTTGCAGCCAAATTTTGAGTAGTGCCTGCACTTGTCGCTGGGGATGGTGTAGTTGCTGTACTTGGAGCTAGAGTAGCTGCGCTGTCTGTTGCTTTGCCCTCAGATCCAGGGACATTTTTTCCCTTTTGAAGGTGCTGGATAGTATTGAACAAGGTCCTGTAAGCATAGGCCAAGCCACAGCACGTTGCCATGGTTTGTCCATCTCTGGTATGGCCAGAAGGACCACACACCTCATTTAAGTGTTTTACTAATTTTTCTGGATTTTGCATTTGTTTGTTGGTGAAATTCCAAAGCACTGGAAGGGCCCACTGGCCTAGATACTTGCCCATGCTATCCCACACACCCTACCGCTCTTGCCTGTCCAGCCTCGGGGAAAATCTCTTGGTCCTCCTATATCATCGTCTAACCCCAGACAAGGCCCAAACCCGACTGCTTAACTCTCGGGACCAGACAAAATGGTCGTGGGCAAAACACACTCTGTATGCGTGTCAACATGGTGATCCCTGTCACAATCAGCAAACAGGTTTCAAGGGTATTTAAAGGCCATTCAAAACCTTCAAAACTCTCAAATGATGTTGTAAATGGTCTGGGGGAGGGGGCTGGGAGGTTAAGAGAATGTCTCCTTCATATGTTGACCACCCGAGAAGGAGAAAAAAGATGTGTAATTGCTAAGCACTTCTATTATATAACTCCCAACGTATAAAGGTGGTGACCACACTGGGAACATAAGCTAGATCAATGATTCTGTTGTACTACAAGTCATTACCATAAAGTACAATGAGACAAGAACCTTAGCCCAAGCTCCCCACCTGATAAACACTAACACAGAAAATACTGGCTGTAAGTAAGGTATGACATACTGAAACTGTGAGATCAGGAACAACAACTTTGAGAGTCAATAAATCAGCATTGTGACGAGTGACTATTAAATCGAAACAATGAATGCTTATCACAAATATGATTAGAGACACTCTGTTCAGATCTGTCGTTGTCTCAACCCTTCGGGCCCCACATTGGGCGCCAAAAAGAACTGTCGTGGTTTAAGTGCAGTCAGTAACCCACACGGTCCTCTCTCTCACCCCCCCCCTCCCCCTTTCTCTCCCCCCCTCCGCTCCTGGAGAGACAGGGAGGAGAGTGGAAAGAATGTAACTCCCACGGTTTGAGATAAAAACAGTCCAGCAACTAAGGTATAACACAAACCACTGCTGCTACCACCAATAATAATAATGATAAGGGAAATAACAAGGGAAGAGAATACAATACCACCGTCGATACCCAGCCTGACCGAACAGTGAACTAGCCTTGCCGGGTAAATCCCAATTACATCTTGGGAATGACGTGCTGTGGTATGGAATACTTCTTTGTCTAGTTTGGGTCAGGTGTCCTGTCTCTGCTTCCTCCAGGCTTCCCCTCCTCCCTGGGCAGAGCATGAGGCTCAGAAAGTCTTTGGCCAGACCAAACATTTGAGCACTAACTAAAAACACTGGTGCTATCAGCACCATTCCCAGGCCAAAAGTCAAAAACACAGCACTGCACCAGCTACCCAGAAGAAGAAAAAAATGACTGCTACTGCTGAACCCAGGACACCCTCTTAGTCGGAGGGAAGGAAACCTAGGCATAAGTTTTCGATAAACAAACACTTTTCCTCGTTGTGGTTGTTATCGGGATGGTGATAGTGCAACTTGCTAATCTTTCTGTGGCTTGAATTCATAGTTAGGACGTGCCAGTTCAGTTGTTTCTCACTTCTTTCCTCATTTCCTAAATGTTTTTAGGTAGGGACACTACACAAATCCCTGATGAAAGCAGACGACTTGGACTGAAGCAACCAGTGTCGTGAAGCAAGTGGCTGAACACCAGAGGGATTGGGCAAAGCTGAACCACTGGACCGGGTTCTTCAGCAGGTGAGGTGTTGCTCCTGGCAGTAGGGGCTATTCAGGGTGAAGCCTGATTATGAGATTTGGTAAAAGACGTAAACTTTAATTTTGCTTTTCATTTTGAAACCACTAGCAGCAGGCTTTTGTGCTTATTTTAAAGCCAACCCAAAAGAGACCTGAACCACTTGAAATGGGAACCCTGTAATTCTGAAACAGTTATATACAGTACCAGAGTAATTGACCTGATGTTTTAGTCCTTGGAAGACCTGGATTCTGATTATTTCAATAGGTCTACTTCTATTCCCAATTTCTTTTATTCAGAACCTTAAAAAGAGGCTGCTAAGAGCTCTACTTAATTTAGCAGTGCTAATCAAACTTTCAAAATTCAGTTGGTGTGTTTTAATCTACAGGTTCACTGCTCTAATGTTTATTATAAACCTTGTTCTTTTCTTGTTTGTTATTCTAAAAGCGAGTTGAAAACTTCAGAATTGTACTTTGATAAAACATTAGCTGTGCTTGTTGTTTCACTCGTTTCCAGATGAGCTTAATTAGTTTAGTGAATTATAAAGGAATTAGCGTATTGTGGTTTTTTGCTTTGTGGTTTTGTTTGTTTGCTTTTTAGTTTGGTTTTTTTCTTCTGTATTTTGCTCTTTGGCTCATTTAATATCACACTTAGTAATTCTGTATATATATATGATCCTTGCTGTTCAAGAGGTCCTAAGTTACCTAGAAGATCTTAATGTAAGTAATGCATACCTAGGCAGTTCCTGAAAGTTTGCTTGCCTTCACTGTCTTTTCTTTATATGAAATGTGCTTGAAAGGAAAAATACAGTAGTGCATTTTGGTGTACCATATAAAACTGACTTTACACACCTTGTCTGAATCTAGTAGGTGTGTTTTGGCAGGAAACTTGCTTGGGCAGTAGAACAGGTTTGTGTTGCTGTAACTTCTGGTGACACAGATAACTTGCGAGACTAGGTCCTAACCCTCTTTGATACTGACAGGTTAACACTTCACTCTGGAGTTAGTATCTTGGAAAATAGAAATGTGTAACTTTTATGCGTCTCTTTTTGTGTCTTATGTATCTAGCACTAGCTTTGCTGGAGTCCAAGACCAAGAGGTGATATTTTGGGGGAGGGGGTGTCGTGGTGGGTGTGGGTTGGTTTTGGCTTTGTTTTTAGTTAAAAAAAGCTTCAAAATAACCCCTGAGAAAATATGCAGCTGCAGGTTTGATCTTGTCACAAATCTTGCACTAAAGACATCTGAAACAGCTTAGCCTAGTACACTCTGTTTACCTTTACAACAGACACACTTTAATTATACTCAGTACTTTGAGTGATTGTATCTTATTGCTGTAAATTGTACTGTAGGTGGGTCTGCTTTAGCAAATAAAAATAAATGCTACTTTTGTGTGTAGGTGGGTAGAGACTCTTAAAAAAACTCCCCCCCCCCCCCCTTTTTTTTTGTTTGGCATATCTATGCAACTAAATAATGATTTTGCAGTTAATTGTTGGGTGCCAGTTGTGATGTGGCACCCAAAACCTGTCACAGGTTTTCTGGAGCACACTTTACCTAAGCTTATCTTCATTCCCTTCCATGTATCCTGATCCCAGGGGAGTTAGGAGAGAATTAATTCATCCTCTCTCTTGCAATGGTGGCAAAAAGCAAAATTCCATATTCTCTAATAGCAGATCCTTTTCTGTGACTTTGAAGATAAGTCCATTAAATATTTTAATTGCATCATGTATTTTAAGGATGAGTCAGGTATTTGTCAACACATAGTGGGTTTGTTTCTGTGTGTTGTTCCCCCCCCCCCCCCCCAGTTAAGTGTTTAGCAAAAGCACAGGTGAGCGAAGAAGTGTTTTTTTGGAAAGGAGGAGGATAAGGAAGTAAACTTGTACCTTGATTGGAGATAATGTTTGCGGCGAACAGAGCGGGCAAACAGAGCGGGTCGAGGCAGTTTGCGCGGGCAGGCGAGCGGGATGGTGAGCACTCGTCGTATGATCAGGGCCCGGTCTGGGAGCTCTGCTCTGGCTGCCCCGGCGGTGGCCAGCGTAGGCACCCAGACAGAGCAGATGAGAGGGGAGGCTGCAGTGCAGAGCTCTGAGTGTAGAGAGTGCCTGCACTGGTCTCCTGAGGGGAGGGTGCACAATGGGCAGGGCTGCACTCAGTGCTCCCTGGTGGAGGTCCTCCTGCAGCAGGTGGCTGAGTTGCGGGATGCTGTTAATAGGCTGCGAGATGTCAGGGAAGATGAGAGGAAGCAGGAATGCTTGCTCCACGCCCAAACTGTCCAGGGGCCTCGAGCTTCACCTCTACCTCATGAAGGAAAGAAGGAGACCGTTAACCCGGGAAGCTGGGAATTAGTGACAAAAATACAACAAAAAAAAGAAGGAAAAGGACAACCAAAAGCGAGGGGCATCCCCCTAAATCCCCTGTCCCCACGCAGAACCGCTTTGCTGTCCTGCAGGGGGCTAATGAGGAAGCGCACTCGAGCCAGAAACAGCTGGCTGATGCACTGCTAAAGAAGATCTCTACTGGTGCTGCTAGGAAAGAGTGTCAGGTCGTAGTAGTAGGGGACTCTACACTGAAAGGGACAGAAGCACTCGTCTGACGGTTTAACATCTTCATCGCTGACATGGACAGTGGGATTGAGTGTGCCCTCAGCAAGTTTGCCGATGACACCAATCTTTGTGGTTCGGTTGATACGTTGGAGGGAAGGAATGCCATCCAGAGGGACCTTGACACGCTTGTGAGGTGGGCTGATGCCAACCTCATGAGGTTTAACCATGCCAAGTGCAAGGTCCTACACCAGGGTCGGAGCAATCCCAGGCACAGCTACAGGTTGGGCAGAGAAGAGATTCAGTGCAGCCCTGAGGAGAAGGACTTGGGGGTGCTGGTCGATGAGAAAATGAACATGAGCTGGCAGTGTGTGCTTGCAGCCCAGAAAGCCAACCGTATCCTGGGCTGCATCAAAAGGAGCGTGACCAGCAGGTCGAAGGAGGTGATCCTGCCCCTCTACTCTGCTCTTGTGAGACCTCACCTGGAGTATTGTGTGCAGTTCTGGTGTCCTCAACATAAAAAGGACATGGAACTGTTGGAACAAGTCCAGAGAAGGGCCACGAGGATGATCAGGGGACTGGAGCACCTCCCGTATGAAGACGGGCTGAGAAAGTTGGAGCTGTTCAACCTGGAGAAGGGAAGGCTGCGTGGGGACCTCATAGCAGCCTTCCAGTATCTGAAGGGGCCTTTAGGGATGCTGGAGAGGGACTCTTCATTAGAGACTGCAGTGACAGGACAAGGGGTAATGGGTTAAAACTTAAACAGGGGAAGTTTAGGTTGGATATAAGAAGGAAATTCTTTCCTGTTAGGGTGGTGAGGCACTGGAATAGGTTGCCCAGGGAGGTTGTGAATGATCCATCCCTGGTAGTGTTCAAGGCCAGGCTGGACGAGGCCTTGGGTGATATGATTTAGCGTAAGGTGTCCCTGCCCACGGGAGGGGGGTTGGAACTAGATGATCTTAAGGTCCTTTCCAACCCTAACGATTCTATGATTCTATGATTTGTGAAAGCCGATGCATTTATGTGTTTATCACAATTGTGTTGTACATCAAGCCAAATACATCAATGATAGATTCAGTTCATATTCTTAAAAACAGAAAGACAAAGCTGGGCCTTTTTTTTTCTCCTAGTCTTCTAAAAAATTATGCACAAGTTGAAAATCCTAATACGTTGCCACTTTACCAGGTGGTTACAAATTATCAGTTCTCTGAAGCGAGTTTGGATGCCTATTGATCATCCAGCTGAGCTGCAGGTGCAATTTATTTTCTTGCATGTCAACAAATTCAGCAAGAAACAAGCTTGTTTGAGCAGCTGGAAACAAATGGGATGGGAGAGGCAGAAGAGCCAGTGGATTCCTCTAACCTGATAAACTGGTTATGAGTTTGTTGGGTTTTTGGTTTGTTTCTTTTGAGAAACTTGTTCTGCAGCCTTTTCTTCACAAAGCACCAGCTAAGTTTTCTTGGCTCACTTGCCAGCTGTCACGCATTCATTTTGGATAATTGATTTTTAAGAAATTATTTTTAATGCACCTCTGAACCTTCAGACTGCAGAAAAAAAAGCCTAAAAAGGCAGGAGGCTTGTTTTGTGGTGTGGTGTGTTTTTTTTTTTTTGGGGTTTGTTTTTTTTTTTTTCTTTCTTTTTTTTCTTTTTGTTGCCTTTGAGTCCTGTGGTTGGTCTTCCAGCTTCAGATTATTTGGCGACTGTGTCACCTTAATTAAAACACCTAACAGAGTCTGTATTTTGGAATATTTGCTGGGTCTGAATTCAGAACTTGTTTTGGAGCAGATGTTTTGTAAACATTTGGTAAGTGTTACTGAGCAGGCTGTTCTCTCCACAACAGATACTTAGGGTGTAGTTTCATAAGATTTGGTTTCAGCGGCAAAGCCAGCTTCTTTCTTGCTGTACTTTGCCATCTTTGTTGTGTCAGTAAAACTCATTGTGAAGCTATGCTGTAAACAGGATCACTGAAATGAGCAGGTAGGGTGGGAACTTCTAGGCTGCTTTGCTGTCCAAACTTATGTCCCATGGAACTACACCCTTTGGTTGTATTTTCATGATCCAGTATGCTTGATGGTGATAACCAGCTTAAGGCGTTTCTGCCCCTGCATCTCAAGCTGCAGTTGAATGAAAAATTTTAGTGGTATCTTTCCAATAGGAAGGTGCTGCTACTTGGACCTCCCTCACTAACTGTATTCTGCCAGTACAAATGTTTTGGGGGCTGCATGTTAAATGAGCATAATCTTGCTAATAATCTGGTGTTGCAGTTTTCCATATAAGAAATAATTAATTAAAAATGGTCATAAAATGCTCAAATGGCATGGCTTGGACAGATCTATGTCTTGGCAGAAAGCTAGATTTTTGCATTGTTTCCTAGGAAGAATTAACACTTTTAATTAGCTATTGTTTACTTTGTCACACAAAGACACAGGCCCAATTAAAATGAGCCAAAGAAAGAAATAATGTGGATCTTTCAGCCTTAAGACAGTTTATCACAGTCCTGAGTCACAATGGTCTGTTTTCTATGCTCTACAAACTGTCACTGGACAGACAAAGCATGCCAATTGTTGTTCCATTTCTGTATTTCATATTCTACCTGCTCCTGAGCCTTGCTAAACAAAACAAGTTTTATGCAGAAAATTAGCTGTAGCCTACCCTCGCCTAAGCTTAAAGGTTCCAGTGCCTCTATGTAATTCTGAAGGAGTATGATGAATTTTAAAGTACTTTCCTATGTTTTATGTAATGGAAAGATGTGATAAACTTGGAGAGTACCTTCCATTTTTCTCCCTTGAACTCTTGCAGTCAATATAAGAGGTGTATGTAGGCTGTGCGTCTTCCTGACTTGAGAGCTCTGTGGTGACCTGGTGTGATGACAGCAAGGAGGAGGATGGGGTAGTATTCCTTCCTGGAACTTTAGCTTCCCAACAACATAAAAGATAAAAGTGTGTTGTGGTTTAAGCCCATCCGCCAACCCAGAACCACGCAGCTGCTCACTCACTCCCCTCCCTTCCTCCCCCTGCTCCTGGAGGGATGGGGAGGAGAATCAAAACAATGCAACTCCCACGGGTTGAGATAAGAACAGTCCAGTAACTAAGGTATAACGCAAAACCACTACTGCTACCACCAATAATAATAATGATAAGGGAAATAACAAGTGGAGAGAATACAACTTCTTACAACCCCGTGACTGATACCCAGCCCAACCTGAGCAGTGATCTAACCCTTCCGGGTAACTGCCCCCAGTTTATATACTGGGCGTGATGTGCTGTGGTATGGAATAAGGGGTGGATACTGTCCTGAGTTCAGCAGTAGCAGCCTTTTTTTCTCCTTCTTAGTAGCTGGTGCAGTGCTATGTTTTTGACTTTCAGCCTGGGAACAATGCTAATATCACCAATCTTTTTAGTTGTTGCTCAGTAATGTTTAGTCTGACCAAGGACTTTCTGAGCCTCATGCTCTGCCAGGGAGGAGGGGAAGCCGGGAGGAAACAGAGACAAGACACCTGACCCAAACTAGCCAAAGAGGTATTCCAATCCAGATGGATTTAGGTTGGCAACATAAGGGTGAATTATTTTTGGCCCGGTGGGCCCATGACACTTTAGGCCATCAGGGCAGAGATGCAACATACAGATGAGCTCATGATTAAGGGGTGGACTTAAAAATGGACACTGTTGCCCAGGTTATTCATGAGTGTGAAACATGTGCTGCAATTAAGCAGGCCAGGCAGTTAAAGCCCCTCTGCTATGGAGGACGATGGCTGAAGTACAAATATGGGGAGGCCTGGCAGATTGTTTATATCACGCTCCCATTAACCCGCCAAGGCAAGCACCATGTGCTTACCATGGTGGAAGCAACCACCAGATGGCTGGAAACATACCCTGTCCAAAATCTTTGCCCTCTGACCAGTCCATGATGACTTTTAGAATTCCTGGACGACTGGGATTTTTTTCATTTGTCCCTTTGGTCTGAAGGTAGGGTGGTTAGGCAAGCAGACCTCACTCATCCAGGGAAGGGAAAGACACCGAAGGCTACAGCGAGCTCCATGTGCTTACCATGGTGGAAGCAACCACTGGATGGCTGGAAACATACGCTCTGCCCCACACCACTGCCTGGAACACTATCCTAGGCCTTGAGAAACAGATTTTGTGGTGACAAGGCACCCCAGAGAGAACTGAGTCAGACAATGGGACTCATTTCTGGTACAACCTTATAGACACTTGAGCCAAAGAGGTATTCCATACCACAGCACATCATGCCCAGTATATAAAACTGGGGGCAGTTACCCGGAAGGGCTATATCACTGTTCGGGTTGGGCGGGGTATCGGTTGGTGGGTGGTGAGCAGTTGTATTCTCTCCGCTTGTTATTTCCCTTATCATTTTTATTATTGGTGGTAGCAGTAGTGGTTTTGTGTTATATGTTAGTTACTGGACTGTTCTTATCTAACTGTCCAGACTTGAGGATAATTTCTTGGTGGTCCTCCTATATCGTCGTCTAACCCTAGACAAGACCCGATCCAGACTCTGCTTAACTTTAGAGATCAGACGAAATGGTCGTGGGTAAAACACATTCTGTATGTTCCTTTTATTCCTGAATTCCTTTTAATAATAACCAGAAAATGACACTCCTGAATAAGGTTGTGCTTTTGTTTGTGTGGAGACAGTGTTCTCACAGGAGAATGGATATTTGGTACATGAACTCTGAATAATCCCGAAAGATACAGCAAGGCCATGAGAGGCCCGAGGAAGCTTGAGGAAGCTTAAGGAAGCAAGATAAGAAGAAGCTGGAATTCACCGAGTTATAAGAACTGCGGACTGTAGGCAAGCTTTCGAGGTCAAGTTCTCACACCTGTGCTTAACCAATTATATATGAGTCACTAAGGGTCTTCAAGACATGTATCCAATCATGATATGCCAAATCACTGTAAGTGTATGTAAGCAATAGTATATAAGGAGTGAAGGCTTTGCAATAAATGGCTTTTGTCTGATCACATTGATCTCTGACTGAGTCCATATTTTTTCTGCGGCAGGTTTGGTGTTTTCTGTTTGTTTTTCTTTTCAAAATGCTGGTCTAGGATGCTAAGCATGTTCACATTCTCTTGACATGTTTTCTTTATCCCAAGTCAAGTATCGTCTGTCTGTCTTGTGTCTTAATTTTTGGCTGGAGCAGGTGTGATTTGTCCTCCCACCTAGGTGTAAAGATAGCATAGAAGTCAAAATGAGCAGCTCTTTTATATGCTAACTTGGCAGAAACTTGATTGTGTATTCATGTGTAAATTATCTCTGGCAATTTGATAACGTGATTCAAAGAAATTGCTTCACAGTGAAATAGAGAAATATAGGCTGAAATATAATCTGTTATAAGTAAGTAAGTTATTTCTGCTTAGTGATCATCCTTGTATAAGATAAATCAGTGTGCATACTATAAGGAATTTGGATGTTGGAAGTGAGACTGCCCTAAAAGGAATACCCACAAGGTGGCTCCAGTGACCGAATTAGAACTAGACTGACCGGGACCTGGGGAATCTACCCTAGCAGATCCATTGGTTAAATTAAAGCTAGGGACTAGAGGAAATAAAGTGGAATTTTTAGTGGATACAGGAGCAACATATTCGGTGTTAAATCAGAGGGAAAAGAATTTGTTACAGTTGTGTGAGCTACTGGGCACCAAAAAACCAACCAAACAAAAACCCATTCTTTCTGAAAACTTTAGAATACAAATTGGGAAAACAAATAGGAATGCATAATTTTTTACACATGCCAAATTCTCAAAAATCTTTATTAAGGCGAGAAGCAACATTTAAAGAAGGCAAAATTAAATTAAGAGTTAAAACCGATCAATTAATTGCAGTTTTGAGTTTATCTTTAATTCAACAGAAAAGCAAACAGGAGGACCTCCCTGAAATAGAAGAAATTCTTAATCGGGTATATCTGGGAGTATGGGCATCTGAAGTTCCAGGTAAGGCAAAAAATACTTTACCTGTTAAAGTAGAAATAAAAAGGTGGGCCTGCCCAATTAGAATTAAACATTATCCCTTAAAATTAGAGGATCAAAAGGGAACAAAAAAATCATTGATAAATTTTTAAAATATAAATTATTAATTGAATGTGAATTGGAATATAATACACCTATCTTGCCAGTAAAGAAATCTGATGGGAAAAGTTACAGATCAGTTCAAGATCTCAGAGCAATCAACAAAATTGTGGAGGATATTCATCCAGTAGTAGCTAATCCGTATACCTTATTGATTAAATTGAATAATAATCAGAAGTGGTTTACAGTTCTGGACTTAAAGGATGCATTTTTCTGTCTGCCTCTGGCCAAAGACATTCATAATTTATTGGCTTTCAAATGGGAAAGCCCTGAAACAGGAAGAAGGACGCAGCTCACTTGGACGGTTTTACCTCAGGGATTTAAAAACAGTTTGACCATTTTTGGAAATCACTTGGCACGAGAATTAGAATCCTGTGAAGCACCCACCCAGACAGGCACTTTACTACAATATGTTGACGACCTGAAACTGAAAAAGAATGTGTTCAGTGGACTGTAGAATTGTTAAACTTTCTAGGACTTAAATGGATACTGGGTATCTAAATCGACAGCTCAACTAATTTGAATTCAAGTATCTTATTTAGAATACAAAACAACAGAAGGACAAGGAGAACTTGGAGCAGCTCCAAAGGAAGCAATCTGTCAAACACTATGACCATCCATGGTTAAAGATCTCCGGATAGAATCATAGAATCATAGAATATTTCTGGGAATGACAGGGTGGTGTCGACTCTGGATCCATGATTATGGTGTTCTGGTAAGAGCCATATATGAACTGCTAAAAGAAAACCCAACCTTTCTAAAAATGGACAGATGAAGCTGAAGAGGCGTTTAAAAGTTTAAAGACAGAACTCATGAGAACTCCAGCTCTGGGGCTCCTGGACATAACCAAACACTGTGAGAAACAGGGAATAGCCTTGGGGGTTTCGGTTCAAAAATTGGGACCTTATAAAAGAGCAGTGGCCTGTTTTTCAAAACAGCTGGATGAACCAAGCAAAGGCTGGCCTGGATGTTTGAGAGCAGCGGCAGCAGTTATCTTAAATGTCCAAGAGGCCAGAAAATTTACACTGGAGCAAAAGATCACTGTGTTAGTGTCACACACAGTATTGACAGTTCTGGAACAAAAAGGTACACATTGGCTTTCGCCATCATGTTTCTTGAAATATCAGGCTATCCTAGTAGAACTTGATGATGTGGAAATTGTGATCTCTAATGTTGTGAAACCAGCATCTTTCCTTCAGGAAACCCCACTGAACTGTTGGGTCATGATTGCTTGGCCACTATAGAGGCAGTATACTTGAGCCAACCAGACCTGAAGGAAGAGCCTATGGAGGGTGCAGATTCCTGGTTCACTGATGGCAGCAGCTTTGTTAAAGACAGTAAACGACAAGCAGGATATGCCATAACTACAACTTCAAAGATAATAGAAGCTAAACTATTACACTTTAACACCTCAGCACAAAAAGCAGAAATAATAGCCCTTGGAGTTGGCAAAGGACAAGCAGATAAATATATGGACTGATTCCAAGTATGCCTTTGGTGTAGTTCATGCACATGGAGCAATTTGGAAAGAACGAGGACTTTTAAATACCCAGGAAAGACAAATTAAACATGCAATGGAAAATCTGCGATTGTTAGAAGCTGTACAATTACCTAATGAAGTGGCTATCATGCATTGTAAAGGACGTCAATAAGGTAACTCTGATCAAGAGAGTGGAAGTAATTTGTCTCATTGTGAGGCTAAATGGGCAGCAGAAACAGAAAGAGTTGAGGTTATGTCCTTAATTCCTGATGGCAAACTGGTAATTGAGAAAAATAAGCCTAGGTACTCCAAAGAAGATATGAAACTAATTGAAGACTTGGAAGGACAGGAAAATGAAAAGGATTGGATAAAAATACCTGATAGGTGAGTAGGGATCCTCTATAATCAATTATAGAAGTTGATACAAGAAGAAAATTCATTTGGGAAGTAATGACTTGTATAAACATTTAAACAAACAGATCATAGGAAGAGATTTCTATACCATAGTGCAATTAGTGACAAAACAATGTCAACTATATCTGAAATATAATCCTAAAACTGAAAACAGGAATCAGGTTGGGACAATTGGAAAAGGGAATTATCTGGGACAACAGTGGCAAATCGATTTTTCTGAATTACCTAAAAAATGAGATTATCGATATTTGTTGGTATTGACAGATACTTTTTCAGGTTGGCCAGAAGCATTCCCTTGCAGGGCAAATAATGCAAAACAAGTGATTAAGGTGCTATTAAATGAAATAATACCTCATTTTGGGGTACCGGCAACTATCCCCTCTGACTGTGTGTCCTGGGTTTAGCAGTAGCAGTCATTTTTCTCCTTCTTAGTAGCTGGTGCAGTGCTGTGGTTTTGACTTTCAGCCTGGGAACAGCGCTGATAACACTGATGTTTTTAGTTGTTGCTAAGTCATGTTTAGTCTGACCAAGGACTTTGTGAGTCTCATGCTCTGCCAGGAAGGAGGGGAAGCCGGGAGGAAGCAGAGACAGGACACCTGACCCAAACTAGCCAAAGAGGTATTCCATACCACAGCACGTCATGCCCAGGATGCAGAACTGGGGGCAGTTACCCGGAAAGGCTAGATCACTGCTCAGGTTGGGCTGGATATCAGGTGGCGGGTGGTGAGCGGTTGTATTCTCTTCCCTTGTTATTTCCCTTATCATTATTATTATTGGTGGTAGCAGTAGTGGTTTGTGTTATACCTTAGTTACTGGACTGTTCTTATCTCAACCCGTGGGAGTTACATTCTTTCGATTCTCTTCCCCATCCCTCTGGGAGTGGGGGAAGGAAAGGGGGGGAGTGAGCGGGTGTCTACGTGGTTCTGAGTTACGTCGGGGCTCAAACCACGACACCACATTACACAATTCAGTGCGAAATTATTACAAGAAATCAGCAAGAAATTGGAAATAGATTGGCAATTACATGTTCCACATAGGCCTCAGGCCAGTGGGCAAGTGGAAAAAATGAATCACTTAATTAAACAACAACTTGGAAAGATTTGTCAAGAGACTAAGTTATATTGGTATCAGGCGTTACCATTGGCCTTATTAAGAATCAAAACAAAACCTCAGTCAAAGGAAGGAATTAGCCCATTTGAGATTCTATATGGAAGGCCGTACCAATCTCAATTTAAAGGGGAGAGCCTTCAAGAAGTAGGAGAAGAATACCTTCAACAATTCTTAGTAAACTTAGGAAAACAATCAGAAGAAATAAACGGCAGAGTGTTAGGGGACCAGGACCAGAGGTTTAGAGTATCCTTTTAAGACAGGAAATTGGGTTTATATTGAAAACTTTACAGGTAATCCTCTTAAGGAAAAGTGGTATAGACCATATCAGGTGCTGCTGATCACCTTCACTGCAATCAAGATAAAAGAGCAACCTGCTTGGATACATTACTCAAGAACTAAGAAGGAGCCAGAACCAGAAAAGCACCAGAAGTGAGAAAAAGTGTGGTGCTTCAAGTCTTCAGGACCCACACTTATGAGGCTACATCAATCATAATTTGGACTTGTATAATAATAGGTGTAGAAGCACAGAATCAAAATCTATATCTGATATTTGATACAAAATGTTACTAGTGTCTTAAACAAGAGTGATCAGCTACCTAAACCAGGAGACCGGGTATTCCTTTAATTGGCCTCCCTATCCCCTTTAAGACAAATTTGAATAGATTGTGGAAAGATCCTATTTATGCTGAAAAGAGCTGTACAAATGTATAGGTTTTAAGGATTCAAGCCTCGAATATGTTGGAAGTTAAATGTGACCGCTAACAAAACACTTAAGGCAACATATCGGTAGGCAACATGTCAGTTCTCACAGGTGTGAGAACTTGACCTCGAAAGCTTGCCAACAGTCCACAGCTCTCATTAACTCAGTGAATCCCAGCTTCTTCTTATCTTCCTTGTTTAGGCTTCCTCAGGCCTCTTATGGCCTTGCTGTATCTTTCAGGATTATTCAGAGTTTATGTACCAGTTATCTATTCTCCTGTGAGAACACTGCCTCCACAGCTGGCCTAATTGCGTTCAAGGGAGATCGAAGAAAAACTCCCTTTCCCTTCTTTTAGACTAGAATCATAGAATCATAGAATAGTTAGGGATGTAAAGGAGCTCAAGATCATCTAGTTCCAACCCCCCTCACATGGGCACGGACACCTCACACTAAACCATGCCACCCAAGCCTCTGTCCAACCTGGCCTTGAACACTGCCAGGGATGGAGCATTCACATCCCTGGGCAACCCATTCCAGTGCCTCACCACCCTAATAGAAAAGAATTTCTTCCTTATATCAATGTAAAATTCCCCAATTTAAGTTTTAACCCGTTACCCCTTGTCCTGTCACTACAGTCCCTAATGAAGTCCATCTCCAGCATCCCTATAGGCCCCCTTCAGATACTGGAAGGCTGCAATGAGGTCTCCATGCAGCCTTCTCTTATCCAGCCTGAACAGCCCAAACATTCTCAGCCTATCTTCATACGGGAGGACACTGCCGGCTCATGTTCAGTTTCTCACACCCCCAAGTCCTTCACCGCAGGGCTGCTCTGAAACTCTTCTCTGCCCAACCTGTAGCTGTGCCTGGGATTGCGCTGACCCAGGTGTAGGACCTTGCACCACAGGCATGGTTATACTTCATAAGGTTGGCATCAGCCCACCTTGATAAGCGTGTCAAGGTCCCTCTGGATAGCATTCCTTCCCTCCAGCGTATTAACTGAACCACAAAGCTTGGTGTCATCAGCAAACTTGCTGAGGGCGCACTCAATCCCACTGTCCATGTCACCAGCAAAGATGTTGAACAAGACCAGACCCAACGGCAATCCCTGAGGGACACCACTCGTTACTGGTCTCCAGCCAGACATTGTGACATTGACCACAACTCTTTGTGTGTGGCCATCCAGCCAGTTCTTTATCCACTGAGTGGTCCACACATCAAATTGATGTCTTTCCAATTTAGAGACAAGGGTGTCGTGTGGGACATTGTCAAACGCTTTACACAAGCCCAGGTAGATGACATCAACTGCTCTTATCCCTGTCCGTCAGTTATGTAGCCCCATCATAGAAGGCTACCAACTTGGTCAGGCAGGATTTCCCCTTAGTGAAGCCATGACAGCTGTCACCAAGCACCTTGTTCTTTTTCATGTGCCTTAGCATGCCTTCCAAGAGAATCTGCTCCAAGATTTTTCCAGGCACGGAGGTGAGTTTGACTGGTCTGTAGTTCCCCTGGTCATCCACTTTCCCCTTCTTGAAAATGGGAACTATATTATCCTCTTCCCAGTCATTGGGAACTTCACCTGACTGCCATGATTTTTCAAGTATGATAGACAGTGACTTAGCAACTTCATTTGCCAGCTCCTTCAGGACCCGCGGATGGATTTCATCAGGTTACATGGACTTGCGTACGTTTAGGTTCTTAAGATGGTCTTGAACCAGATACCCTCCTACAGTGGGTGCAAGGTCTTCATTCTCACAGTCCCTTCATCTGCCTTCTAAGACTTGGGTGGTGTGGTCAGAGCGTTTGCCAGTGAAGTGTGAGGCAAATAAGTCAGCTGAAATTATTCTATGGTTCTGAAAAACAGAGCTGCTAAGTTAAATAAGTATGGAGCCTTGGGGTCTATCTGCACAACAGGGATAGTAGTAAATTTTCTGTGTGCCTCAGCATCTCCAAACTGAACTGGCACAAAAGATCTGTAAGTGATCTGTAAGTAAATGTGAAAAGACATCTAGATTTCATACTGTCCCTCATTCCCAGGTGGGATTTTAAGCTACTCTAGCAATAATTTCTGAAGGAGAAACTTTTGTAACACCTGAAACATAAACCCAAAAAAATATTCTGGCATTCTTTCTTTAACAGTAAAAGTGTGGGAAAGGGCATGGGAACAATTGCTGAACAGTGTTCTTTGGTTGCTGTCCAGATGTTTGGAGAGATCTGATTTTTTTGGTCTGCCAGATAGGTCTGTCATGATTACAATGCAGTGTAGAAGCCTTGAAACAGTTTCCATTGGGATATTCACAGAAGCTCGGCAATATGCAAAAGTGCTTCAGAAAGGTAGTTTCCTATGGATCATTGACATGCAGATACTAGCCCCATCAAGCCATACTGAAAGTATTCACTTAAAATCCCCTGTCAGTTGGAATTTAATTTCTACTGACTCAAAGGTAAACTAAACTAAGGTGACTAGGCAAGATAAATAAAAATGAAATTACTTTCCCTATTATTTTACATAGCTTCTCTCCTTTATGGGATGACAACCAATTCAGTGTGCTAATCCTACAAATTCCCACTGAAATATAGGTGTATGCTGCTTAGGCAAATTTCTCCAGATCACAGGTATCAGGCTTTTGATCTATGCATTTACTTTTCTATCAAATATATGGACAGATCAAACATGCATGCATAGTAGTGTCTTTCATTAATATCATTATAGATTTACAGTTAACAGTTTAAAATAAATACACAGTGAATTTAGATTTTTCTTTTGTTTGAACTAATGCTTTCCTTCAATTAATTTACTAAACAGTTTTCTGGAATTAGAATCATTTAAATGTTAGCTGGCAGGGACCTCTGGAAGTTTTCTTGTCCAACGCTGAGACCACAGCTGGACTGCAGCCAACACTAGACTGAACCAGCCAATGCTTTGCTTAGCTATGTGGTGAAAACCTCCATGGCTGACATGCTCCAGAACTGCACAACATTGCTGATGAGAAATTTTCTTCTAGCAGCCAATCTGATACCACTGCTAAATTTTTAAATAGTTCACTGCAGCTAGTTGAGGCAGGATCTTTAAGCTGTGGTAATTTAGACAAGCCATGTGATGTGATTTCTCTTTCTTACCTAATGAGATGAATATGCAAGTACTTCCTGAACCTTTCAGTCTACCTTACCTGTGATTGAAAATTCACTTGTGTGAAGCTTTATTGCCACTAGAATCTGCCTAAATAAACTTTCATTGCAATTGGTCACATTTTACTAGTCTCAGGTATAATATGAAAATAGAAATTCAATAGAAAATAGTATTTCTGTGGCAGGGTTTTAAGCAAATTGGTGTTCAGCCTTAGATTACACTTCTACTACTTATTCATCCTCCTTTTGTCCATTGAAAGGATATAGCAGTTTGCAAGTCTGTCAGTGTGACTGCGTATCCAACAGTAAAAAATTTGCTTTTTAATGATGAGGTTTAATATAATGAGTTATTTGTTACATCAGCTATAAAGGAAAAAAACAACCCACTAACACCATCCTTGTTACCACCACTGCCATGCTTTGGTGAAAAGAGTAAATACATCAACTGATAACAATTCACTGCAATAGCTAAAAGCCAAAATGCTGTCTTTCATTCACTATTCACTATTATTTAAATGAAATTAAATAGAATAATCTTATCCATTTATAGACAATAAAATTTAAATTACTTTGTATGTTTACAATTCAACAGGATAAACCTTATATCCTCTTGTGAAAAGATCAATTGGTTAACTACTCATAACAGAAAATGGGGATGACCTGATGTCAACATGGAGCATTTAGTTTGGACCATTTTATACTTTAACAGACCAACTCAGAGACTTCTAGCCATAGGAACAGCACGACAGGAAACCCAGTAGCCTTTTAACTTTTTACAAAAGAATCTTTGTATTCACTCCTTCAATGAACTGATATTCAGCCCACCATATTCCCACACATAAATAGATTCACACTGTAGATCTAGAAAGTTATCAGAGGTTCATTGAAACACGAAATCACTGATGTTTCAAAGTGAGACCGTTAAAGCCATCTGCAACTTTGGATATCCAACTCCAGTCACCTTGCATGCAAACATAAAAAACAATAAGACAACATAAGAAATGTTAATGTCACTGCATAAATGTCCTGGGTTCAGCAGTAGCAGTCATTTTTTTCTCCTTCTTGGTAGCTAGTGCAGTGCTGTGTTTTTGACTTTTGGCCTGGGAACGGTGCTGATAGCACCTATGTTTTTAGTTAGTGCTCAAATGCTTGGTCTGGCCAAGGACTTTCTGAGCCTCATATTCTGCCAGGGAGGAGGGGAAGCCGGGAGGAAGCAGAGACAGGACACCTGACCCAAACTGGCCAAAGAAGTATTCCATACCACAGCATGTCATGCCCAGGATGTAACGGAGAGTTACCCGGAAGGGCTGGGACTGTGGGGTTGGACAAGGTATCGGTCGGTGGTCGGTCGGGTGGAGTGGGGCGAGTTATCGGTCGGCTGGTGGTGAGGTGTTGTATTCTCTTCTTTTGTTATTTCATCATTATTATTATTGGTGGTAGCAGTAGTGGTTTGTGTTATACCTTAGTTACTAAACTGTTCTTATCTCAACCTGTGGGAGTTGCATTCTTTTGATTCTCCCCATCCCTCCGGGAGCAGGGAGAGGGCAAGAAGGGGGGAGTGAGTGAATGAGCTGTGTGGCTAGGTTTAAACCACGACAATACATCAAAAGATCTGTATGCTATACACTGCTCTCACTCAATGAGAGCTGATAATTCTGCAATATAGCAGTGATGAAAGAACTGATCACCCAGAGAATACAAGAGACTGTATACTGGAAGTCTAAAAATTGCTCAATGATAAACAACTGTCGGGATTCAACACTCTTCATAGCTCTGTATTATCTTCTATCTATGCAGGAATCTCTGTCTGAGGGTGTAGGTACAGTAGGAAAAAACTTGCTTTTTCTGTGTAGATACCTGAAGAAGGGAACACTGTTTATAAATTCAGTTCTTGATAGCCAGATGAAAGTACCAGAAATTTGCTCTGCCTTGCGTAAGAGTTGAACTTGTGTTGGCCAACTTCTGGCAAGAACACATAATTTCCCTTGGTAAAGACAAGGCAAAAGGACTCAATAACAAAGGGTTGAGATTTTTTTTCAGTATTATGGGTTCTGCTCTGTACCTCTCAGTGTAAGATGAGCACTCTGTACAGGGTGATGATATTTTTAATATATGATAGCTTTACCTCTTACGTAAAGTTATGTTTGTGATAAAATAATGTGTATATTTAATCTTTTGTTCTCATAATACATCTTGCAAAAATTACTTTAAAAACATTCCTTTGCATTGGCATTGAGAGCACAAGGCTTAATCAATCCAACCCCTGTGAATCTGTTGGGTGTAGGGAAACAAGATGGAACTCACCACCTTTAAGCAAAGATTAGCTGCTTTAATCAGAGATGTGAACAGCTAGCATTCTCAACTTTTGATTTCCATAAAGCCTGTTTGTTTTACTTAAGGCTAGTTTACTATGCTCCTGTTACCATGGAACTGCTAGAGAGCTAAGCCACACCTTTATGAACATACACAGTGCACAGTGCAGCCTTAAGAGCAGTCTCCTCCAGAGAGACAATTGGTGGTTAAAAAAAAAAAGTATGAACAGCTACATTTTATGATCTTGGCTGGCTGGCACATCATCTGTCTTTGTGCTCCTGTTAAATAATTCACATAGTGTCTGGGGGAAGTGTTTACCAGAAGATGTATTTTGTAAAAGTATTTGATGCGTAGGATACTGATAATAAGTTTCCTACCCTTTCACCAGTTGGAATCCAGCTCTTCTACTGATGGCTGCTTTGTGACTAGAAGTGAATTGGTGGGGTCCTCTCAAATCCCTCTGGGCTGATACATACACTTTATTAGAGTAATAGTAGGCCCAGTGGCAGTTCCAGTAGACAGAATAAGTTTCCTCAGCAGCTCCTTATCCATCCAAGGAGGTCTCCTGGCCCTCCTGCTGCACTCCCTTCTAGTCAGGATGCAACACTCCCGAGCTTGGAGCAGATGAACCTTGAATATCAACCAACAGTCCCGGGTGCCCCTGCCCTCTAGGGCTATATCCCATAGAACTTTACTAAGCAGATTCCTGAAGAGGCCAAAGTCTGCTCTCTTGAAGACCAGGGCAGGGAGCTTGCTGCTTCACCTGTTACTAACAATTTGGCGTATTATGATTGGATACATGTCTTGAAGACCCTTTGCAACTAGCATATAAACGGTTAAGCACAGGTGTGGGAACTTGACCTTGAAAGCTTGCCAACAGTCCACAGTTCTCATTACCTCAGTGAATTCCATCTTCTTATCTTGCTTGCTTAAGCTTCCTTGGGCCTCTCAGGGCCTTGTTGTATCTTTCAGGATTTTCAGAGTTTATGTACCAATTATTCTGTGAGAACACTGTCTCCACAGTGTGCACAAGGTCAAGCATGGCACCTCTCCTTGTCAGCTCCTCTATTACTTGCAGAAGGAAGTTGTCTTCTACACAATCGAGGAACCTTCTGGATTGCTTGTGCTGGGCCGTACCATTCCTCCAACAGATGTCAGGGTGGTTGAAGTCCCCCATGAAAACAAGGGCCTGTGAGTATGAAGCTGCTCCTATCTGTCTATAGAGTGCTTCATCCACAGAGTCCTCTTGATCAGGTGGTCTGTAACAGATCTCCACAGTAACATCCCCCATATTAATGGAAGATAACTGTCATTTAATCTCTGCAACACCACACACTAGCTTAGGCATGCAGTGAAGTATCCTCTAAAAAGCTGAAATTAGTGTGGGAGGCCTTTAAGTAGAAGTAATATGATGCATCTGCATTTGGCCACGAAACTATGAACATCTTTTAAGAAATGCTCTGGAAGATTCTAGTGGCACAATATCCCCTACCAGGGCTCTGCATTGACTGTCTTACCTTCAAATCAAATGGTAAGTGCTATCAACTGAATCCTATGGACTCCTTCACATAATAAACCATACTAGTTTGTATGTTGTTCAGGAAATAGTAGAAAGATGTAACATTAAGCTGTACCTAAAATACTTTTATGGTTGGACCACTGTGCTGACCAACACCATTAAGACTTGCAGTCAGTCTTATGACTAACTTCATATGAAGAGATTCTTGTGTTTGCCTGTTTTACAAAGCATTGTAGAAGAAAACTCTGCTCAACAGTTGCACATCTTTTTCCTTCTCCATCTCTTTGCTTCTTTCAACTTAATTGTAATAATTCGCCTTGATGTCTTGGGAAGATGACAGTCAAATTCTACCCAATTATTAGATTTTTCCCCTGGATTTGTGCGTTTTCTGGACCAATTTGAATTTTTTACCCTGAACAGGAGTATCAAAACAAGTAGATGTATCTAAAAAATACAGGAGTCATGTTCAAACAGTAATAAGTCTCACACTTCATATGCACTACAAAAAAAAACCCACAGGACAATAGACATCCAATTTTAAATATAAAATATGTTTATATGAATATAATAATGACATGTGGGAATCAGATAAAAGACTTTCATAATATAGAAGTGATAGAAGCCTTGTAGAGTCCCTGGATATTCTTTCCCTTTTTAAACAGGCATTTTTTTTTCATAGCCCACCCAGAACTAGGTCACCTTTGAAAATGTTCTTAGGAAGTGACTGCACAACACTCCCAAGGCAAGAGGACAAACATACTGCTGTTGCAGTTGCACATTCAGTGAGGCAGGAGGAAAAAGGGAGTACTACAACATGTTAGAAAAATAAAAATCTGAGTCTTCAGTCTTGAACTTAGCCTCTAAAAAACTGAGAGGTAAATTTATAGTCCATAGGAACATTCAGCAGTAGCAGTGTTTGTTAATAGAAACACTACTTCACACATGTTAAATGGTAAATGTCCATTTATTTGCTCAGTTTAGCTTTCATCACTACTATGTTAAACGTTACAGCCTTACGTACAGCATCCTCTGCTTGAACATTTTCTACTATGTAGGCCAGGGTATGATCCAGAAGGCAAACACAATCCATAACTTAATACAGCTCTCATGTGGAATACAGCCAATTATTTTTCACATTCTGGGTGAACTGTAACTAGTTAATACAGAGGTATATACTGATAGATGGCCTGGCAAAACTACTTCAAAGATGTGTTCAGTCTCAGACTAAAGAAAATGTTTCCAGACAGGAAACAAAACAAAAAAAAAACCCCTCAATTTATGTGTCATAGAACATTCAATAGTGTCAGCAACACTGGTAAGAGAACGCTAGACTAGAGATTAAGAAACTGCTGAAGTCATAGTAAACTGATGGGTCTATGGAACTGATGGACAGGGGTAGAGCAGTTGATGTCATCTACCTGGACTTGTGCAAAGAGTTCAACACTGTCCCACACGACACCCTTGTCTCTAAATTGGAGAGACATCAATTTGATAGGTGGACCACTCAGTGGATAAAGAACTGGCTAGATGGCCACACGCCATGGCACAATGTCCGGCTGGAGACCAGTAACGAGTGGTGACCCTCAAGGATTGCTGTTGGGACCGGTCTTGTTCAACATCTTTGTTGGTGACATGGACAGTGGGACTGAGTGTGCCCTCAGCAAGTTTGCTGATGACACCAAGCTGTGTGGTTCGGTTGATAGGTGGAGGGAAAGAATGCTATCCATAGGGACCTCGACACGCTTTTGAGTTGGGCTGATGCCAACCTCATGAAGTTTAAGCATGCCAAGTGCAAGTTCCTAAACCTGGGTTGGAGCAATCCCAGGCACAGCTACAGGTTGGGCAGAGAGGAGATTCAGAGCAGCCCTGCGGAGAAGGACTTGGGGGTGCTGGTCGATGAGAAAATGAACATGAGCCGGCAGCGTGCGCTTGCAGCCCAGAAAGCCAACCGTATCCTGGGCTGCATCAAAAGGAGCGTGACCAGCAGGTCGAAGGAGGTGATCCTGCCCCTCTACTCTGCTCTTGTGAGACCTCACTTGGAGTATTGTGTGCAGTTCAGGTGTCCTCAACATAAAAAGGACATGGAACTGCTAGAACAAGTCCAGAGGAGAGCCACGAGCATGATCAGGGGACTGGAGCATCTCCTGTATGAAGACAGGCTGAAAAAGTTGGGGCTGTTCAGGGTGGTGAAGTGAAGTCTGCATGGAGACCTCATAGCAGCCTTCCAGCATCTGAAGGGGGGCAATAAGGATGCTGGGGAGGGACCATTCATTAGGGACTGTAGTGACAGGACAAGGTGACTGTAGTGACAGGACAAGGTGACTGTAGTGACAGGACACTAACAGGCTGGCCAGAAGCATTCCCTTGTAGGATAAACAATGTAAAACAAGTGATTAAAACTTTATTTAAAGAGATAATACTTTGTTTTGGAGTACCAGCGGCAATTTCTTCTGACCGAGGTTCACACTTTAGGGTAAAATTGTTACAAGAAATTAGCAAAAATTAGAAATTCATTGGCAACTACATGTGCCATACAGTCCTCAGGCCAGTGGACAAGTAGAAAAAATGAACCATCTGATTAAACAACAGACTAGTAAAATATGTCAGGAAATGAATTTATATTGGTACCGAGGTTTACCACTGGCTCTATTAAGAATTTGAACTAAACCCCGGTCAAAAGATGAGGTTAGCCCATTTGAAATGTTATATGGAAGACCGTATCAGTCCCAGTTTAAAGGAGAAAGTCTTCAGGAAGTGGGAGAAGGCTATCTCTGACAGTTTCTGATCAATCTGGGAAAAAAATTAGCAGAGATAAATAAGGGAATAGTAGGGACAAGAGCAAGAGGTTTGGATTATCCGATTCACCCTTTCAGATCTGGAGACTGGGTTTATGTTAAGAATTTTTCAGGAGATCCTCTACAGGAGAAGTGGAGCGGAACATACCAGATATTATTGACCACCTTTATAGCAATGAAGATAAAGGAACAACCTGCTTGGATACATTATTCAAGAATATAGAAAGCACCAGAGCCAGAGAAGACATGGCGGATCGAACCTTCAGGACACTTACGTATGAAATTGCGTCGATCGTAATTTGGACTCATGTGATAACTGGCGCACTGTTGCAGAATGGCTCCAAGAGCAAGGCCATGGATCCTTAGAGGCCTTGTGCGAGCAAAGCAAAGTGTAGGCCTCACATGTAACCGGAAACCGGATGTGGGAGGAGAATGTAAAGGAAGCCGTGTAGAACTAACCAATAATGTTGTGACTAGTAGGCGTAGCTAACACCACGAGGATATAAGCGATGTGCGACACGAATAAAGTAGAAGCTTGCTTATCACCCATATTGGGTTGGCGTGTCTTGCTTCTCCTCGCCGTCGACAGCGCACAAGCTTGGGACCAGAATTTATACCTGAAATCAGTGCAGAATGTTACTAAGGTTTTTAATCATAGTGACTGTTGGGTGTGTGCACAGTTGCTTAAATCAGAAGAAGATCAGGACCTTCCATTAATTGGCGTTCCAATTTCCATCGCTATCTCATGGACAAATTTGTGGGTGAACACTAGCAATCTATGTTGAAAGGAAAGGTTAAGATTTGGGTTACTTAATCCTAATCCAAGTAAAGAATATTATATACCTAAGCACAAAGATGCATTGCACCAGGAACAACAGTATGAGTTTGTTTATTTAAATGCCATAGATGTAGGTCACTATTCAAATTGCAATCACACTATTAAAACAGATGATATTGTAGTTCAGTGGTGGCCCGTTCCTAAAGGAAAAGGATGGTATTGGTTATGTGGAGAAAATGCTTATAAGACTCTACCCACCAACTGGAAGGGGGCATGCACCTTAGGTGCTGTGATACCCAATCTAACAAGTATTGACATGTATCCTTCTGGGACTTGGATTAGAAGTTTTGCTAAACAGATTAAACGAGGGTTTAACCCTATTATTGAAGGGCCCACTGCATTTCATAGTTTTGTAAGAGTGCTAATTCCATCTTTGGGAGTAAGTGAATTAGAGAAGGCAATTGTAAATATCTCAGCAACCATAGAGGAAATGGAAAGTAAAACTATTGATATAATGCAGGCATACTTGTGGTATGATACAATGTTCCCTCTGGTGTTGTAAATGGTCTATGACAAATTATGAAGATTGGAAAAGGAATGAAATCAAGCACCAAGTAGAAATGGGAAATTATTTCAAAAAGACTTTAGATGGTAATGATAATATATAAAATGCTGCAAAAGAATTTGCAAAAGGACAGAAAAAGGGGCATTTGAGACAAGGGAGGGGCACAAAATTACAAAATGGAATATATAAACCTTTAGAATCAGTTTTAAGTAATGTTAAGTTTGATGGCTTTGTAACAGTAGCAATGGAAAATTACTGAGGTGCATGATACATAGAAAAAAAATAAAGTACAGCTAGAGAACATACTGAGAATTCTTGTACAAGATAAATTGTTATAGTTGACATAGTTTTAAGAAAAACAGTCTAGAAGAACAGGACGCAGGGATAAGGAGTATCTGGGAACCGCAGGTGTCCAGGATGGGCTACAGTTAAACTAACTGATAAGTAGGAGGATAGGAGGATTATTATGTCTCTGGTGCTAACAAACCAATTAAACTGGTATGAGCATCTACTGCGCGTTCTTCAAAGGCTGCCAGAAGTGATGAAGATTGTTGGAAGAAGTAAACGACCCTCAGAGACCACCAGCACTACATTTTTGTACTCATGCAGGGAACTTTCTGGAAAATAATGTAATCCATACGTAACCTCATGAATATGTATGTATGCCCGGTGACTAGATAAGGACGGCTTGTGTAGCAATACAGAGACACACGTTAGGAGGAGCTATCCCCCGTGTCTCCCAGCGCTGCAATAAAGAATACCTGCTTGTCAGCTTGAAAACTTTGTTGTCAAGTTTGTTCCTGAAATTTTCTCCGAATCACTGTAATTTACATATCTATCTGCACTGGATGCTTCCCTGAAAGTGAAAGAAATTTGATGTTTCAGATAAGAACATTATTACTGCTTCTTAGTGCACAAGCTGCAGCATTGAGCTAGTCACACAGTAACCCTTCCTCATTTAATAGCTGGCACATAGAGACTGTTGAATTAGAAAGAAAACCAAAACTAAAAGCACATATTTCACAGCTAACAGTCCCAATCTGGCTCTTACCATATAGACTCCACTTGTTAGAACACTTTGATTTACTTACAATTTTACCCATTCAGGAGATTAACTATAGCAAAGAACTTCAGAAAGACTTTTTTTACTTTCTGCCTATACTATATTCATTGTCAATATCCCAAACAGTAGGCCTTAAGTGACCAGACACAGCTCAGCTAGAGCTTTCATCCACATAACATGCCTACAGGCCCAAGAGCCCATTTCAGCTGAGCCCTGAGCCCTTTCATTAGCTATGCCCCACATGTATGTACCTGTGTCATAGGTAGCTTGACTCTCCAATGTGATCTGTGGCCCCATCTCTTCCTGCTGCTGACTGGGACTCCCAGAATAGAGCCTCACTTGTTAACTTGTTTCATCTGGGACTGTTGAAGGATCATGACCTCCACGCACCCAAGTCAGGAACTGCAGGCCTAGCTCTTGCCCAGCAAAGGGGCAGCCTATGCAGTAGCTGCCCAGGCCTTCAGAGTTGCTACCCTCTCCCAAAAACACAGAGCAATCCCACTCTTACTGTTCCTTGACATGGAGCTCAAAACAGAAACAGCTTCCCAGGATTCAGCTGAAATAGGGCTCCTGGACCAACTGGCAAGGGGGGGGGGGGGAAGGCCCCAGGTGATGCTGCTCAGAGCAATAAAGGCCTATCAGTGCAACCAGTACTCTTCGCTAGAGGTTCCATGTATAATATCTTCATTGTGCAGTTAATGTCTTCCCCACTAACCCTAAATGCAGTGTTTTAAAATAAAATGCAAAACCACTAACTAACTGTCGTGGTTTAAACCCAGCCAGACAGCTCCTTCACTCACTCCCCCCCCCTTTTCCTCCCTCTTTCTTTCCTCCCGCCCCCCTTCCCCGCTCCCGGAGGGATGGGGAGGAGAACTGAAAGAATGCAACTCCCACGGGTTGAGACAAGAACAGTCCATCAACCAATGTACAACACAAATCACCACTGCTACCACCAACGATAAAAGAAAATAACAAGGGAAGAGAATACGATACCACCCGCCGAAAAATGAGTCTGACCCAGAAGACCCCACGTCCTTCCGGGTAAATCCCAGTTACCCCCCCCGGGCATGATGTGCTGTGGTATGGAATACCTCTTTGGCTAGCTTGTGTCAGGTGTCCTGTCTCTGCTTCCTCCCGGCTTCCCCTCCTCTCTGGCAGAGCATGAGACTCACAAAGTCCTTGGTCAGGGTAAACATTACTTAGCAACAAATAAAAACATCGGTGTTATCAGCACTGTTCCCAGGCTGAAAGTCAAAACACAACACTGCACCAGCTACCAAGAAGGAGAAAACTTGATTGCTACTGCTAAACCCAGGACACTAACTTATTTGCAGTTACAGCCTGGGGGCAATGCTCTTCCTTAAAAATAAATATTATAATAACCAAGATCTTCAGTTTTGGAAAGCAAGAAAACATTAAACATTAAAAATGGTAAAAATTGCCAATGACTTCTTGTCGTTGAAATCAGAAAATATTTACAATGTGCATTAATCTTAATGATTACATGTAAAAACAGATTATCAGTAAAGTACACTCACCATTTGAATGAAACTTGTCTGAGATATTCCTTATCTCAGGCTCTGAGGAAGTTGACTTTTTGTAAATAAATTAAACTGTAAAGGGAGAAAAGTATAGAGAAGATAATCAGACTCTTCTTTTGAGGAAAAGAAAAAGGACAGAGGTACAGGCCGCAAAAAAGGACATCCTGATGATATATTATAGAATCATAGAATCATAGAATCGTTAGGGTTGTAAAGGACCTTAAGATCATCTAGTTCCAACCCCCCTGCCGTGGGCAGGGACACCTTACGCTAAATCATATCACCCAAGGCCTCATCCAACCTGGTCTTGAGCACTGCCAGGGATGGAGCATTCACAACCTCCCTGGACAACCCATTCCAGTGCCTCACCAACCTAACAGGAAAGAATTTCCTCCTTATATCCAACCTAAACTTCCCCTGTTTAAGTTTTAACCCGTTACCCCTTGTCCTGTCACTACAGTCCCTAATGAATAGTCCCTCCCCAAAATCCTTATAGTCCCCTTCAGATACTGGAAGGCTGCTAGGAGGCCTCCACTCAGCCTTCCCTTCTCCAGGCTCAACAGACCCAACTTTCTCAGCCTATCTTCATATGGGAGGTGCTCCAGTCCCCTGATCACCCTCATGGCCATCCTCTGGACTTGTTCCAACAGTTCCATGTCCTTTTTATGTTGAGGACACCAGAACTGTACACAATACTCCAGGTGAGGTCTCATGAGAGCAGAGGAGAGGGGCAGAATCACCTCCTTCAACCTGCTGGTCACAGTCCATTTGATGCAGCCCAGGATACAGTTGGCTTTCTGGGCTGCGAGCACACACTGCCAGCTCATGTTCATTTTCTCATCAACCAACACCCCCAAGTCCTTCTCCACAGGGCTGCTCTGAATCTCCTCTCTGCCCAACCTGTAGATGTGCCTGGGATTGCTCCAACCCAGGTTTAGGACCTTGCACTTGGCATGCTTAAACTTCATGAGGTTGGCATCAACTCACCTCACAAGTGTGTCAACGTACCTCTGGATGGCATTCCTTCCCTCCATGGTATCAACTGAACCACACAGCTGTTGCAGAATGACTCTAAGAGCAGGACCATAGAGCCCTGGAGGACTGTGCGAGCAAGGCAGGGGGTGGCCCCCACAGGTAACCGGAGACCGGACGTGGGAGGAGAATGTGGAGGAAGCTGTGTGGGGCTAACCAATACTGTTGTGCCAAGGAGGAGTGGCTGAATACCACTCCTATATATATGTGAACTGCGTCACAAATAAAGTAGAAGTTTGCTTATCACCCATATTGGGTTAGCCTGTCTGCTTCTCCTCGCCGCTTACACACAGCTTAGTGCCATCAGCAAACTTGCTTAGAGCGTACTCAATCCAGCTGTCCATGTCACTGACAAAGATGTTAAACAAGACCGGTCCCAACACTGATCCCTGAGGGTCACCACTTGTTACTGGTCTCCAGCCGGACATTGAGCCATTTACCACAATTCTTTGTGTGCAGCCAGCCAGCCAGTTCTTTATCTACTGAGTGGTCCATCCATCAAATTGATGTTTCTCCAATTTAGAGACAATGATGTTGTGTGGGACAGTGTTGAATGCTTTGCACAAGCCCAGGTAGATGACATCAACTGCTCTACCCGTGTCCATCAGTTCTGTAGTCCCATCATAGGAGGCCACCAAATTGGTTTCCCCTTAGTGAAGCCATGCTAGCTGTCAACAAGCACCTTGTTCTTTTTCATGTGCCTTAGCATGCCTTCCAGGAGAATCTGCTCCAAGATTTGGCAGGCACAGAGGTGAGTTTGACTGGTATGTAGTTCCCCGGGTCATCCATTTTCCCCTTCTTGAAAATGGGGTTATATTATCCTTTTTCCAGTCATCGGGAACTTCACCTGACTTCCATGATTTTTCAAATATGATGGATAATGTCTTAGCAACTTCATTCACCAGCTCCTTCAGGACCTGTGGTGGATTTCATCAGGTCCCATGGACTTGTGTATGTTTAGATTTTTAAGATGGCCTTGAACCAGATCACCTCCTACAGTGGGCCTAAGGTCTTCATTCTCACAGTCCCTGCATCTGCCTTCCAAGACTTGGGTGGTGCAGTCAGAGCCTTTGCCAGTGAACAACGAGGCAAAGAAGTCATTCAGAACCTCAGCCTTCTCGAAATCCTGCGAAGCCAGTTCTCCCGAGAGCTTCCTGAGTGGGCCTACGTTGTCCCTAGTCTGTTTTTTATTTGCTACGTACCTGTAGAATCCCTTCCTGTTATCCTTAACATCCCTAGCCAAGTTTAACTCTGACCGGGCCTTAGCTTTCCTAACCTGGTCCCTAGCTTCCCAGACAACATCCCTGTATTCTTCCCAGGCCACCTGTCCTTGCTTCCACTTATTAGAAGCCTCTTTTTTCCTTTGAATTTTCCTCAGCAGCTCCTTATCCATCCATGGAGGTCTCCTGGCCCTCCTGCTGCACTTCCTTCTAGTTGGGATGCAACACTCCTGAGCTTGTAGCAGGTGATCCTTGAATACCAACCAAGACTCTTGGGCCCCCCTGCCCTCTAGGGCTATATCCTATGGAACCTTCCTAAGCAGGTTCCTGAAGAGGCCAAAGTCTGCTCTCTTGAAGTCTAGGGCAGTGAGATTGCTACATACTCTTCTCACTGTCCTGAGGATCTAGAATTCCACCATCTCATGATCTCTGCATCCAATGCTGCCATGGAGCGTCACATTTCCAACGAGCCCTTCCCTGTTGGTGAGCACGAGGTCAAGCATGGCACCTCTCCTTGTTGGCTCCTCTATTACTTGCAGAAAGAAGTTGCTTTCCACTCAATCCAGGAACCTCCTTGATTGCTTGTGCCGGGCTGTGCTGTCGCTCCAGCAGATGTCAGTGTGGTTGAAGTCGCTCATGAGAACAAGGGCCTGTGAGCATGAGGCTTTTCCTGTCTGTAGAGTGCTTCATCTACAGAGTCCTCTTGATCAGGCAGTCTGTAACAGATCCCCATAGTAATGTCTTCCATCGCTATTCTCCCTTTAACCCTGACCCACAATCTCTCTGTTGACTGCTCACCTGTCCCTAGACAGAGTTCCATACTCTCCAGCCTATCCCTAACATAACAGGCAACTCCCCCTCCCTTCCTACCAGGCCTGTTTTTTATAAAGAGCCTGTAACCTTCCATTCCAACACTCCATTCATAGGAGCCATCCCACCATGTTTCTGCGATGCCTATTATATCATACCCCTGTAGACGTGCACACAACTCTAATTCCTCCTGTTTGTTCCCCATGATATGGGCGTTTGTATAGAGGTATCTGAGCCGAGCTCCAAATGAAGCCAGCTCATTGGCTGCAGTTGCTGGAATATCTCTACATTGCTCCTAGCATTTATTATAGGTGCTGGCAACTGACTGGTAGTGTTGGGATGGAATGATGCCCCCCTCCCCCAACACATCTAGTTTAAAGCCTCCTTGACCAGTCTGGCAAGCCTCCTACCAAAACTGCTCTTTCCCTTTCTTATCATCAGACCAGCTCCACCAGCCCCCACTAGACCTGGCCTACAAACTTCATAAGGCAGCGCAGGGCAACACCACATGGGGGTTTGAGGAAATTTGCGAAAAAATAACATCATGGATACCCAGTCTCTCCTGGTTGAGACAGTTGTTTTTAACTCTATTAGTAATAATAGGAATGGTTTTGATTACATGTATGATGGTCCAATATTCCCTTTGGTGTTGCAAACAGTTAGTAATAAACTAAGAATATAGTTAAACATCAGATAGAAACTGGAGAATATTTTAGAAAAGCTCTAGAACATAATGGAATGATTTAAGAAACTTTTGCAAAAGAATTTGCAAAGGAACAATAAAAGGGGGGATTGAAATAGAGATATATCGGCTGAAATATAATCCATTATAATTAAGTAAATTATTTCTGCTTAGTGATCATCCTTGTATAAGATAAATGACCATAGTTGACCTAGTTCTAGGACTTTGTAACCTTGTACAAAATTTATGGCATTCAAAACAGAATGTGTTTATAAAGCTTATCTGAAACGAGCAGATGTTCAGGATGAGTTGTAGCTCACTTAACTGATAAGTAGAAGGACGGGGAGAAATCATTCAATTATGTCAGTGGTGTTACTAAACTAATTAAGCTGGCATAAGCATTTATCTGCTGTGCATGCTTCAAAGGCTGTCAGGACGAAAGTTCAAGGAATGGCCAAGTGATGAAGATTGTTGGAAGAAGTAAACGACCCCCAAAGACCACTACCACATTTTTGTGAGCATGCGGGAGAAACTTCCTAGAAGAATGACGTAATACATAAGCACTCTCATGAATATGCATGTACATAATGAATATGTATGAGTGGTGACTATATAAGGACTGATTGCTTAGCACTTTGGCAGGGATACGCTAGGAGGAGTTATCCCCCGCATTTCCTGGTGCCTCAATAAAGAATACCTGCTTGTCAACTTACACTTTGGTAAGTTTCTGGCAATTTCTCCGAGTCAACAGTAGGTACTGTAGCACAGACCTTTATTGGTGCTGTGTTCAAACCTCCATACACATGTCCAAAGCACAGTAAATTTCAGGGTTTTCTCCTTTTTTATACTTTACTTTTCCATCTTGATGTATCTGTGATATCTATCTTTAGATAAAATTGTAATTCAGTAAGTTACATAACTGTAGTTCCCTTATCCCACTGCACACTTTAGGGCTACAACAGTCTATTGGTTAGTATTAATCAGGATTCCTACAGATTTTTACATTTTAGCTTAGTATTATTGATTAGCTGTTAATACCTGCGAGCTACGTGCTTAGTTCTTCGTTCAAATTGTTATTATATCTTACCATTAGGGATGTCCCTGCTTAGAAGCAATTTACAGAAGTTTAAGTGCTGAGTTATAATCATGATAAAAAGTAAAGGGTTTTTTCAGCTAAGGCCTAACAGCTTGGTCTCACATGCTTGTCAATACAACTGACGTCGCTCGTTACTGGTCTCCAGCCAGACATTGAGCCATTGACCACAACTCTTTGTGTGTGGCCATCTAGCCAGTTCTTTATCCACAGAGTGGTCCATCCATCAAATTGATGTCGCTCCAATTTAGAGATAAGGATGTCGTGTGGGACAGTGTCAAACGCTTTACACAAGTCCAGGTAGATGACATCAACTGCTCTCCCCGTGTTCATCAGTTCTGTAGCCCCATCATAGAAGGCCACCAAATTGGTCAGGCAGGATTTCCCCTTAGTGAAGCCATGCTGGCTGTCACCAACCACCTTGTTGTTTTTCATGTGCCTTAGCATGCCATCCAGGAGAATCTGCTCCAAGATTTTGCCAGGCACAGACGTGAGAGTGACTGGTCCGTAATTCCCTGGGTCATCCATTTTCCCTTTCTTGAAAATGGGGGTTATATTTCCATTTTTCCAGTCATCGGGAACTTCACCTGACTGCCATGATTTCTCAAATATGAAGGCCAGCGGCTTCGCAACTTCATTCGCCAGCTCCTTCAGGACCCACGGGCTTGTGCACATTCAGATTTTTAACATGGTCTCGAAACAGTTCCTCTCCTACAGTGGGCCCAAGGTCTTCATTCTCATAGTCCCTGCATCTGCCTTCCAAGACATGGGTGGTTTGGTCAGAGCCTTTGCCAGTGAAGACCGAGGCAAAGAAGTCATTCAGAAACCCAGCCTTCTCCAAATCCTGAGAAGCCAGTTCTCCTGAGAGCTTCCTGAGGAGGCCTACATTCTCCCTAGTCTGTTTTTTATTTGCTATGTACCTGTAGAATCCCTTCCTGTTATCTTTAATACCTCTAGCTAAGTTTAATTCTAACTGGGCCTTGGCCTTCCTAACCTGGTCCCTAGGTTCTCGGACAACAACCCTGTACTCTTCCCATGCCACCTGTCCTTGCTTCCACTTATTATAAGCTTCTTTTTTCATTTGAATTTTCCTCAGGAGCTCCTTATCCATCCAAGGAGGTCTCCTGGCCCTCCCGCTGCACTTTCTTCTGGTTGGGATGCAACACTCCTGAGCATGCAGCAGGGGATCCTTGAATATCAAGCAAGAGTCTTGGGCCCCCCTGCCCTCTAGGGCTGTATCCCATGGAACCCTACTAAGCAGGTTCCTGAAGAGGCCAAAGTCTGCTCTTTTGAAGTCCAGGGGAGTGAGCTTGCTGCACGTTCTTCTCACTGCCCTGAGGATCTCAAATTCGAGCATCTCATGATCGCTGCATCCAAGGCTGCCCTGGAGATTCACATTTCCAACGAGCCCTTCCCTGTTGGTGAGCACGAGGTCAAGCATGGCACCTCTCCTTGTCAGCTCCTCTATTACTTGCAGAAGGAAGGTGTCTTCTAAACAATCGAGGAACCTCCTGGATTGCTTGTGCTGGGCCGTACCGTCCTTCCAACAGATGTCAGGGTGGTTGAAGTCACCCATGAGAACAAAGGCCTGTGAGCGTGAGGCTTTTCATATCTGTCTATGGAGTGCTTCATCCGCAGATTCTCCTTGATCAGGCGGTCTGTAACAGAACCCCACAGTAATGTCTCCCATAGCTATATTCCCTTTAACCCTGACCCACAAACGCTCTGTGGACTGCTCACCTGTCCCCAGACAGAGTTCCATACTCTCCAGCCTATCCCTAACATAAAGGGCAACTCCACCTCCCCGCCTGCCAGGCCTGTTTTTTATAAAGAGCCTGTAACCTTCCATTCCAACACTCCATTCATAGGAGCCATCCCACCATGTTTCTGCGATGCCTATTGCATCATAACCTTGTAGACGTGCACGCATCTCTAATTCCTCTTGTTTGTTCCCCATGCTACGGGCACCTGTATAGAGGCATCTGAGCCGAGCTCCAAATGAAGCTGGCTCATTGGCTGGAGGGGCTGGAATATATCTACATTGTTCCAAGCATTATTATCGGTTCTGGCACCTGACTGGGTGTGTTGGAATGGAATGATGCCCCCCTCCCCCAACACATCTAGTTTAACGCCTCCTTGACCAGTCTGGCAAGCCTCCTACCAAAACTGCTCTTTCCCTTCTTTATCATCAGACCAGCTCCACCAGCCCCCACTAGACCTGGCCTACAAGCTTGGGTCCCGTGTTCAAGACACCCAAACCCCTGACTATGACACCATCTTTTTAATTATTTATTAGCCTGGCTAATCCTCTTAGCTTTTTTTAGGTCCTAAAAAGTATTAGGAGATGTATTTTTCACCATGAGGTGGTCAAATGTCCTAACATGGAGTCAGAGAGGTTTCAAAACCTTTGCACTGAGATATTCATGTCTTTATTGGACAAGCCCTGTGTAACTTGATTGTACCACAGACCTCCAGAGGAACCTCCCAACCTATACCATTCTATACTTAGATTCTATATTTAATCTATACATTCTATTTCTATATATCTAGATCTATAGATCTATTTCTATATAATCTAGCTTCTATTTAATTGACATATTAAGTTCTATAATTCTATTAGTAAAATCCATAGGAATAATACATGCGGTAATCTCTGAAGACTGCCACTTAAGTAACATTTAATTCAAAGAGAAATTAACATGCATATCTATTTTCCTGAAACCTTTTTTTCTTCCAAAATACAACATAACTCTAATTTATGAGTATAATATTCTGCATTAGGAATGAAACTGAAACTTGTACTTACAAGGTGCAGAAAAAAGAACTTCTGATGTAAAATTGGTGCTGCTCTCTTGTGAAGTAGGAGATTACTAGAATTCATCACCTGGCTTCAGTTGTACAAGTGTAACTGGTTTACCCAGTATTTCTGATTTTAGTTCATATGTAGCACTGCTCAGGGCAATTTTTAGGAGTTCTCAGAGGTCAAGGGTAATAAATAATCTGATTATTTCCAGCAGGCCCAAATGACTCATGTTGGCATATGAAAATAAAACTTGTTGAGAGAAGTTAAATATTGCTTCCATGTTTTATGGTTAAAGCATCAGTTTCTTTTTCTGTCTTCTCTTCTCTGAGGGAGCCATATAAATTTCAGGAGAAGTCTAGGAGAACTTCTGTCACAGCCACTCTGACACTGAAATAAATAATAAGCCATAAAAAAAGTTAAAATGAAGGCTTCATAGGGATGAGCTTTCAATTACAGTAACATATATTTTAGATTACTAAACTTTAGGCTTCCTCTTCTAGGGATGTCATTGATGCGTGGCGTCCCTCAGGGATCGGTGTTGGGACCGGTCTTGTTTAACATCTTTGTCACTGACTTGGACAGTGGGATTGAGTGCACCCTCAGCAAGTTTGCCGATGACACCAAGCTGTGTGGTTCGGTTGATAAGCTTGGGGGAAGGAATGCCATCCAGAGGGACCTCGATACGCTTTTGAGGTGGGCTGATGCCAACCTCATGAAGTTTAACCATGACAAGTGCAAGGTCCTACACTTGGGTTGGAGCAATCCCAGGCACAGCTACAGGTTGGGCAGAGAAGAGATTCAGAGCAGCCCTGTGGAGAAGGACTTGGGGGTGTTGGCTGATGAGAAAATGAACATGAGCTGGCAGTGTGCTCTTGCAGCCCAGAAAGCCAACCGTATCCTGAGCTGCATCAAAAGGAGCGTGACCAGCAGGTCAAAAGAGGTGATCCTGCCCCTCTACTCTGCTCTTGTGAGACCTCACCTGGAGTATTGTGTACAGTTCTGGTGTCCTCAACATAAAAAGGACATGGAACTGTTGGAACAAGTCCAGAGGAGGGCCACGAGGATGATCAGGGGACTGGAGCACCTCCCGTATGAAGACAGGCTGAAGAAGTTGGGGCTGTTCAGGCTGGAGAAGAGAAGTCTGTGTGGAGACCTCATAGCAGCCTTCCAGTATCTGAAGGGGGCCTATAGGGATGCTGGGGAGGGACTCTTCATTAGAGACTGCAGTGACAGGACAAGGGGTAACAGGTTAAAACTTAAACAGGGGAAGCTTAGGTTGGATATAAGAAGGAAATTCTTTCCTGTTAGGGTGGTGAGGCACTGGAATGGGTTGTCCAGGGAGGTTGTGAATGCTCCATCCCTGGCAGTGCTCAAGACCAAGTTGGATGAGGCCTTGGGTGATATGATTTAGCATAAGGTGTCCCTGCCCACGGGAGGGGGGTTGGAACTAGATGATCTTAAGGTCCTTTCCAACCCTAACGATTCTATGATTCTATGATGCATCAACATACAGGGAATCAAAACCAGTCACTGACCTTGCTTGTAGTTGAGGCCAACCTTGGAAGCACAAAGTCAGTGATTTTTCTAGTATATGGAACATAGAGTATTCCATACCACAGCATGTCATTCCCAGTAGATAAACAGGGGGGAGTTACCCAGAAGGCCCTGATTGCTGCTCTGTTCGGGCTGGGTGTCAGTTGGCAGGTGGTGAGGAATTGTACTGTGCTTCACTTGTGTTTGCTGTTTTCCTTTCCTTTCCCCTTTTAGTTTTATATTCTCTCCCCTTGTTATTTCCCTTATCACTGTTATTATTGGTGGTAGCACTAGTGTTTTTTTGTTATACCTTATTTACTGGACTATCATAATCTCAACCCGTGGGAGTTACATTCTTTTGATTCTCCTCCCCATCCCTTGGGGAGTGGGCGGAGGAAGAGAGGAGGGGGGTAGTGAGTGAGCAGCTGTGTGGTTCTGAGCTACCAGTTTTAACCATGACAGTCAGATAACCCTTTTTAGCAAAAGCCTAGATATCGGAGTTCTTCAAGTAACAGTAGCCAATCTTAGGCTGATATATAAAGCATGTAACGTGACTTCCTCTAATTCATCAAGTCCATTGAAAGTAATTAGTCATTGCATAAATTGGGCTGTTGAAGAATCATCAGTCAGAGAGAGATTCTTTGTCAAAAGGCACCAAAATGTATTTTTTATTTGCATTTTTAATCTACTAAAGTGATTCAGTTCTCAAAATTCATGAAGGACTGTATGTTACTGCTGTTCATCTTATTTTACCTTACTGTACTTTTCCACGTTTTCCAGCTTCTGAACCTTTTTTCCATGTATTTTATGCTACATGTTCTCTCAACAAAAGGAGACAGCTCATTTTCTTTTGCACCATAAAATTTGGTTTCCTTCACATAAAATAATTTTGTAACTAGGCGAAGCATTTATGTATCCGTATAACACAAGTACAAAGGTTCATTAGTTAACTAGCCACTCTAACAACTTACAAGGCTACAGAAGTATTTTATTTATGCTTTGGCTTCCCAGTACCTTAACATATAAAATTACCTGCTCCTTTCTGGATTTTCAGCAGTAGTGCTTTAACAGCCCCAATAATATGTTCTGCAGTCTTTGGTTAAACCCTGAATTTAAGAATCATTCTAGAAAGAACAGAATATTTTCTATGATTGTTAGCAGAGAATGATGCTGATCCACATCAAACACCTTTAAAGTGCAAGCAGTACTGGCAACAAATTGAATAGACCCTGCAAGAGTACCAAGTACTATTTGCTTCCAAATCTGCTGAGGTGGTGGGTAATAACTTAAACTTCAGCTATTTGCAAAATAATCCCTAAAACCTGAAGTGAAGGGACTTTGCTGAAATATTTCACACAAAATTAGTGATCACCTGTTACATGAGAAGGAAAAGAGCTCAGGATTAGGATATTCTGCTCAGATGCTGCATGGTATAGAACAAGAAGTTGGCAAGCAACATCAATACAGACAAACCATTAAGACAAACTTAACATCAATATTTTGAGTAAAACATTGTGTATTAATTTCCTTGATTTCCTGGGCTCATACTAAATTCTGGTTTTGTCTGAAGAATGCTGATTTGGGAATTAAACATTCCATTTAATTCTTGTTTGTTGATCTGAATGACCACAAAGTAAATTAGTCTTCAAAGGAAACTATTAAGCTAGAAGTTTGGAGGAAAACTAATGCAAACAAAAGAGAAAGTCAACATAATTTCTCAAAACTGTGATTTCATAATTAAAGGATTTAAGATAGCACAGCAAAATAGCATCAGACAATATGCAACTATAACTTTGTTATTTGAAAGATGCACAACTCAAGCTAGAACCAGAACTACGTCAGTATTCTAGCATTGCACAGGAGAGCAGTCTTTCACACGACTTGACATCACTCTAGCCAGGCCCCATTTTCATTCTGTTCCACCTTCTCTGTGCTCTCAGCCTTCCCAGCTTCTTCCAAGAACTGGCACAGTGCTTTCATGCAGGACTTCCCCCACTTTAATAGGGAGCTGAAAGAAGGCCATGTTCCCTTTTCTCCTGCAATCATATGGGGTCAATGAACCTTGAGGAAAGCATAAAGAACAATGGTCCTGGGACAAGATGTCCAATTAATAGGGGTCTAAGGCACAGAGAGGAGCAGCAGCCACCAACATTCATCTTGTATTACAGTCTTTATCATGCAGGTGAAAAAAAAACAAAACCTACAAGACAAGTTTCAGCCTCACCACCTTTTTTCTTATTCAAGAGTTAGAAGAGTTAGAAGCAATCATTTGTTAGTGAAGCATCCAGGCCAGCCACAAGAGGACTTACGCTTGCCCAACAGGCCTTTAGATTGCTTTTATAAGGGAGATCATATCCAGGCTTCCCCCCTCCCCGAATAATTGTCTACAGTTAGAGCTTCTTCAGAGCCACAATGCACTATTTTTAATTGCAGAAAGATTGTTTGATACAATCATAAAACTGTATGGTCTACATGTGGATCAGTTTGCAAGCCAACAGTATAAAGGCAACTGCAAGCATTTAGGAAATTTCAGGATTGAGAGAATAATTTCAAAAATATTACCTGAAAAGAAGCATGAGGCATCTCAAGAATTCTTTTTTTTTTGTAAGATGATCAATAAAGAAGCAAACAAAAGAAATTGAGTAATCTCAGTCCCATGTCTCCATAAACTCAAGAACAATTAACAAAAGACTCCAAATATATCACAAGACAATAGATTCATTTAAAAGATGAAGCAAGAAGCAATTACAGTAAGAAAAATGAGAAACCAAGAATCCATGGGGGAAAAATACCAGCAACTTGATATTCCATCCAAGCAGTGAGACAACATGTTATTCACAACAGGAGACAAGCTAAATTAGATGAACTTTATTATGTTATCAAAGTTTGACAATAAAATATTAAAAAATCCATTGAACACATTCATACACAAAAAGAGCATATAAAATGCTAGGTCTCAGAATATGTTCTGTACAAAATACTGTTAAGCGTAGAGCGGTAAAGTCATTGCCAAACATTCCCTGAATTTCAGAGGGCCTTGAACACACTCTGTTCTGAGACCTACCTTAATACCAAACATTTATTCTTTTAGCCTGCAAGTCCTTTGCAACTATTGTTAGTTATTGAAACCTTCTGTTTTAAAACAGAATCACATAGTGACTCATAATGTCTTCAGAAGTGTTACAATGACAGCTGAAAGCTTCCTCAGCATTTTCTATGCATTTAGTCAAATATAGGAAACACAATTGGTCCTCAAGACTATTTTGGGTTTCTGAAAATATCCTGGCAGAATAAAAACAAGTAAAAACTGTGGAAAGAGAGAGACACATGATCAACATATGTTCGGTATAATAAAGATATGTCAGTCAATTCAAACATTTCAGCTGTGTAGTGTGGCTAAGCACCTGAGTTACTCTCACATTCTCCTCTCCTTTAGGATTTATTTCTTCAGACCTCTCCCCCCCCCCCCCAGGAATTTAGAGTGCTCAAGTGTACATAGCTCTAGCATGTAACAGTAATGCTAAATACTCTTGCTTGTAGAGGAACATTTGCTGAGGTGAGTAGCTCGAGAGAGGACACCTTCAACAGCGGAGGGCGGGGGGGCGATATCAGCGTCCAGGAGCCTCAACTCAGAGCGGCAAGAGCCACCGAGGGAGCCTCAAGTCCTCGACAGGACCTGCCCAGGAGCCGGTAGCTCAGCTGACGCCAGCAGCTGACTCACAGGGGGCGGAGCCTGAACCAGCGGCACCAGACCTGACTGGTTAAAAACCTGCCCCAGGCAGAGCGTCGAGGCAGTTTGCTCGGGCGGGCAGGCGGGCGGGATGGTGAGCCCTTGTCGTATGACTGTGGTTCGATCCGGGAACTCTGCTCTGGCTGCCCTGGCGGTGGCCAGCGTAGGCACCCAGACAGAGCCTATGAGAAGGGAGGCTGCAGTGCACAGCTCGGAGTGTAGAGAGTGCCTGCACTGGTCTTGTGAGGGAATGGTGCACAATGGGCAGGGCTGCACTTGGTGCTCCCTGGTGGAGGTCCTCCTGCAGCAGGTGGCTGAGCTGCGGGATGCCATTAATAGGCTGCAAGATGTCAGGGAAGCTGAGAGGAAGCAGGAATGCCTGCTCCCAGCCCAAACTGTGCAGGGGCCTCAAGCTTCCCTTGTAGCACATGGAGGAAAGAAGGAGGCTGTTAAACCTGGGAAACTGGGAATTAGTGACAAATAAAACCAAGAATAAAAGGAGGAAAAGGACAATTAAAAGCAAGGGGCTTCCTCCTAAATCTGCTGTCCCCATGCAGAACTGCTTTGCTGTCCTGCAGGAGGCTAATGAGGAAACTCCCTCGCACCAGAAACAGCCGGCTGATGGACAGGTAAAGAAGAACTCTATTGGAGCTGCCAGGAAAAATCGGCGTGTCGTAGTAGCAGGGGACTCTACTTTGAAAGGGACAGAAGCACTCATCTGTTGGCCTGACCCGGTCTCAAGGGAGGTGTGTTGCCTAGCAGGGGCATGGATCAGGGATGTGGCAGAGAGGCTGCCTGCTCTTGTAAGTCCCACGGACTATTAGCCACTTCTGGTGATACATGTGGGTGCTAGGTATATAGATACTAGTAGACTGGGGAACATAAAAAAAGACTACAGAGCCCCGGGAGAGATGGTTAGGGGCTCTGGAGCTCAGATAGTCTTTTTGTCAATTCTCCAGGATACAGGGGAGGACCTAAAAAAAGCTAGGAGGATTAACCAAGTTAATAAATGGTTAGAAGGGTGGTGTCATATTCAGGGGTTTAGGTGTCTTGAACACGGGACCCAAGCTTGTAGGCCAGGTCTAGTGGGGGCTGGTGGAGCTGGTCTGATGGTAAAGAAGGGAAAGAGCAGTTTTGGTAGGAGGCTTGCCAGACTGGTCAAGGAGGCGTTAAACTAGATGTGTTGGGGGAGGGGGGCATCATTCCATTCCAACACACCCAGTCAGGTGCCAGAACCGAAAATAATGCTTGGAACAATGTAGATATATTCCAGCCCCTCCAGCCAATGAGCCAGCTTCATTTGGAGCTCGGCTCAGATGCCTCTATACAGGTGCCCGTAGCATGGGGAACAAACAAGAGGAATTAGAGATGTGTGCACGTCTACGGGGTTATGATACAATAGGCATCGCAGAAACATGGTGGGATGGCTCCTATGACTGGAGTGTTGGAATGGAAGGTTACAGGCTTTTTAGAAAAGACAGGCCTGGCAGGCGGGGAGGTGGAGTTGCCCTTTATGTTAGGGATAGGCTGGAGGGTACAGAATTCTGTCTGGGGACAGGTGATGAGTTAACAGAGAATTTGTGGGTCAGGGTTAAAGGGAAAACAGCTATGGGAGACATTACTGTGGGGATCTGTTACAGACCGCCTGATCAAGGAGAACCTGCGGATGAAGCACTCTATAGACACATAGGAAAAGCCTCATGCTCACAGGCCCTTGTTTTGATGGGTGACTTCAACCACCCTGATATCTGTTGGAAGGACGGTACGGCCCGGCAAAAGCAATCCAGGAGGTTCCTTGATTGTGTAGAAGACACCTTCCTTCTGCAAGTAATAGAGGAGCTGACAAGGAGAGGTGCCATGCTTGACCTCGTGCTCACCAACAGGGAAGGGCTCGTTGGAAATGTGACTCTTCAGGGCAGCCTTGGATGCAGCGATCACAAGATGGTCAAATTTGAGATCGTCAGGGCAGTGAGAAGAGCGTGCAGCAAGCTCGCTGCCCTGGACTTCAAACGAGCAGACTTTGGCCTCTTCAGGAACCTGCTTATTAAGGTTCCATGGGATATAGCCCTAGAGGGCAGGGGGGCCCAAGACTCTTGCTTGATATTCAAGGATCCCCTGCTGCATGCTCAGGAGCGTTGCATCCCAACCAGAAGAAAGTGCAGCGGTGTCCTGGGTTCAGCAGTAGCAGTCATGTTTTTTCCTTTGTGTTAACTGGTGCAGTGCTGTGTTTTGACTTCTAGTTTGAGAGCAGCGTTGGTGAAGCCGATGTTTTCGGTTGTTGCTAAGTGATGTTTACCCTGACCAAGGACTCTGTGAGGCTCATGCTCTGCCAGGGAGGAGGGGAAGCCGTGAGGAGGCAGAGACGGGGCGCCTGACCCGGGCTAGCCGGGGAGGTATTCCATACCACAGCACGTCATGCCCGGGGTGGGGGGTAACTGGGAGTTACCCGGAAGGACAGGAGCTTCCGGGTGGAACTCGTTTTCTTGGCCGGTGGTATCGTATTCTCTTCCCTTGTTATTTTCCCTTATCATTGTTTTAGCTGATAGTAGCGGTGGTGATTTGTTGCTGGACTGTTCTTGTCTCAACCCGTAGGAGTTGCACTCTCTCGATCCTCCTCCCCGTTCCTCCGGGAGCGGGGAAGGGGAGAGCCCCGGTGCAGGGGGGGGGGGGAGGCGGACACGGACCTTGATTGTTGTCAGCTCGGCACCACTCACTGGGAGTGAGTGAACAAGTTACCTGACTGGGTTTAAACCACGACAGTTCTTTTTGGCGCCCAACGTGGGGCACGAGGGGTTGAGATAAGAACAGATCTGACTGGATTGATAGTCACTCGTCACAATGCTGATTTATTGGCTCTCAAGGTTTTTCCTCTTGATCTCACAGTTTCAGTATACCATATCTTACGTCCATCCGGTATTGGCTGTATTAGTGTTTTTCAAGTGTGGGGCTTGGGCTAAGGTTTTTATCCCATTGTACTTTATGGTAATGACTTGTAATACAATAGAATCATTGATCATGAAACTGATCTGGTTTATGTTCCCAGTGTGGTCACCACCTTTATACTTTGGGAGGTATATGATGGAGGTGCTTAGCAATTACACATCTTTTTTCTCCTTCTCAGGTGCTCAGCCTGTGAAGGAGACATCCTTTTACCCTCCTAGTCGTCCCCCCAGACCATTTACATTTGAGAGTTTTGAATTTTTTAAATGGCCTTTTAATGCTGTTGAGACTTGTTTACTGATGGTGATGGGAATCACCATGCTAACACGCATACAGAGTGTGTTTTGCCCACTACTGATTTCAAGAGTTAAGCAGATTCAGGTTTGGGTCTTGTCTGGGGTCAAAAGACGATGTAGGAGGACCGAGAGATTTTCCCTGAGGCTGGACAGCCATGAGTGGCAGGGTGTGTGGGATAGTATGGGCAAGTATCTAGGTCAGTGGGCCCCTCCAGTATTTTGGAATTTCACTACCGAACAACTGCAAAATCCAGAAGAATTAGTAAAACACTTAAATGAGGTGTGTGGTCATTCTGGCCATACCAGAGATGGACAAATCACGGCAACGTGCTGGGGCTTGGCCTATGCTTACAGGGCCTTGTTCAACACTATCCAGCACCTTCAAAAGGAAAAGAATATCGGCGGATTTGAGGGCAAAGCGACAGTCGCTACTCAAACTTTGGCTGCAATGAACTGCGCAGCTACCCCAGTGGCAAGTACAGCAGCTGCTCAAACTTCAACTGCAACAGACAGCGCGGTTACCCCAGCTCCAAGCACGGTAGCTACACCACCCCCAGCAACAAGTACAGTCGCTACTCAAACCACAGTGATAATCACTGCAGCCAAACCAGAGGACCAATTCGTACCAATATCAGTTGCCCCTGTACGCAAGAGAACAAGCAAAAAGGAGGCAAAAAGGGTGAAGCGAGATGAAGAACCAATGAATTCACCACCCGGTCCAGAATCTGATCAGGAGTCATCATCACATGACGAAGAAGAAGAAGAAGAGGTAACTTCTCGACCTCGAACCTCAACCGAGCTGCGGAATATGCGAAAAGATTTTACCCGTCAACCAGGGGAGCACATCATCACCTGGTTACTCCGATGCTGGGACAATGGGGCCGATGGTCACGAACTAGAAGGTACAGAAGCCAAGCAGCTGGGATCACTTGCTAGAGAAGGGGGAATTGACAAAGCAATTGCAAGAGAGAAAAAGTCCCTCAGCCTTTGGAGGAGGCTCTTGGCAGCTGTGAAAGAAAGGTTTCCGTACAAGGACGATGTTACGAGTCGTTCGGCCAAGTGGACTACTATAGACAAAGGCATCCAGTCTCTGAGGGAATCGGCCATCGTAGAGATGATCTATCACATCAAGCCGAATAACGGGGATACACCTATAGATCCAGATGAAGTTGAATGTACACGACCCATGTGGCGAAAACTTACACGGAATGCACCGTCATCATATGCCCATTCATTGGCAACAGTGACCTGGAATGACATAGTACCACTAACAGTGGATGAAATGGTTCATAAACTCCGAGAGTTCGAAGACAATCTCACTCCTTCCATCATCTCAGCTGTGAAAAAACTGTCCCAGGACCTCGACAAATTGAGGGACGATGTATCTGATTTATCCAGCTCCTCACGTGTACCAACAAAAGCACCCTATTGTGACTGGTCCAGAGGCTCCATGCATCCTCGGCATAGACTACCTCAAGAGAGGGTACTTCAAAGACCCAAAAGGGTACCGGTGGGCTTTTGGTATTGCTGCTTTGGAGACTGAGGAAATTGAGCAGCTGTCCACCTTGCCTGGTCTCTCAGAAGATCCCTCTGCTGTGGGGTTGCTGAAAGTTGAAGAACAACAAGTGCCAATTGCGACCACAACAGTGCACCGGCGGCAATATCGCACCAACCGAGACTCCCTGATTCCCATCCATCAGCTGATCCGTAGACTGGAGAGTCAGGGGGTGATCAGCAGGACCCGCTCACCCTTCAATAGCCCCATATGGCCAGTGCGAAAGTCTAATGGAGAATGGAGACTAACAGTAGACTATCGTGGCCTGAATGAAGTCACACCACCATTGAGTGCTGCCGTACCGGACATGCTAGAACTTCAGTATGAACTAGAGTCAAAGGCAGCCAAGTGGTATGCCACGATTGATATTGCCAATGCATTTTTCTCAATTCCTTTGGCAGCAGAGTGCAGGCCACAGTTTGCTTTTACTTGGAGGGGTGTCCAGTTCACTTGGAACCGACTGCCCCAGGGGTGGAAACACAGCCCTACCATTTGCCATGGACTGATCCAGACTGCACTGGAACAGGGGCAAGCTCCAGAACACCTGCAATACATTGATGACATTATTGTGTGGGGCGATACAGCGGAAGAAGTCTTTGAGAAAGGGAGGAAAATAATCCAAATCCTGCTGAAAGCCGGTTTTGCCATAAAACGGAGTAAGGTCAAGGGACCTGCACAGGAGATTCAGTTTTTGGGAATAAAATGGCAAGATGGACGTAGACAGATCCCCACAGATGTGATCAACAAGATAACAGCAATGTCTCCACCAACTAATAAGAAAGAAACGCAAGCTTTCTTGGGTGCAGTGGGGTTCTGGAGAATGCACATCCCAAATTACAGTTCGATTGTAAGCCCTCTCTATCATGTGACCCGGAAGAAGAATGATTTTAAATGGGGCCCTGAGCAGCAACAAGCCTTTGAGCAAATTAAACGCGAGATAGTTCATGCAGTAGCCCTTGGACCAGTCCGGACTGGGCCAGATGTAAAAAATGTGCTGTACACTGCAGCTGGGGAGAACGGTCCTACCTGGAGCCTCTGGCAGAAAGCTCCAGGGGAGACTCGAGGTCGACCCCTCGGCTTTTGGAGTCGGGGATACAAAGGATCTGAGGCCAGCTATACCCCAACTGAGAAAGAGATACTGGCAGCGTATGAAGGGGTTCGAGCTGCTTCGGAAGTGATTGGCACTGAAGCACAGCTCCTCCTGGCACCCCGGCTGCCCGTGCTGGGCTGGATGTTCAAAGGCAGGGTCTCCTCTACACATCATGCAACTGATGCTACATGGAGTAAATGGGCTGCACTAATTACACAACGAACTCGAATAGGAAATCCCAGTCGTCCAGGCATTCTAGAAGTCATCATGGACTGGCCAGAGGGCAAAGATTTCGGAATGTCACCAGAGGAGGAGGTGGTGCGTGCTGAAGAGGCCCCACCATATAATAAACTGTCAGAAAGTGAAAAGCAGTATGCCTTGTTTACTGATGGCTCTTGCCGTATTGTGGGAAAGCATCGGAGATGGAAGGCAGCTGTATGGAGTCCTGGACGACAAGTTGCAGAAACTGCTGAAGGAGAGGGTGAATCGAGTCAATTTGCCGAGGTGAAAGCCATCCAGCTGGCCCTGGACATTGCTGAACGAGGAAAGTGGCCAGTACTTTATCTCTATACTGACTCATGGATGGTGGCAAATGCCCTGTGGGGGTGGTTGAAGCAATGGAAGCAGAACAACTGGCAACGCAGAGGTAAACCCATCTGGGCTGCTGCACTGTGGAAAGATATTGCTGCCCGGGTGCAGAACCTGGTGGTGAAGGTACGTCATGTAGATGCCCATGTACCCAAGAGTCGGGCCACTGAGGAACACCAGAACAACCAACAAGTGGATAAAGCGGCTAAGATTGAAGTGGCTCAGATGGACTTAGATTGGCAACATAAAGGTGAATTATTTCTGGCCCGGTGGGCCCATGACACTTCAGGCCATCAGGGCAGAGATGCAACATACAGATGGTCCTGTGACCGAGGGGTGGACTTAACAATGGACACTATTGCCCAGGTTATTCATGAGTGTGAAACATGTGCTGCAATTAAACAAGCCAAGCGGTTAAAGCCTCTTTGGTATGGAGGACGATGGTTGAAGTATAAATATGGGGAGGCCTGGCAGATTGACTATATCACACTGCCACCAACCCGCCAAGGCAAGCGCCATGTGCTTACCATGGTGGAAGCAACCACCGGGTGGCTGGAAACATACGCTGTGCCCCATGCCACTGCCCGGAACACTATCCTGGGCCTTGAGAAACAGATTTTGTGGCGACACGGCACCCCAGAGAGAATTGAATCAGACAATGGGACTCATTTCCGGAATAACCTTATAGATATTTGGGCCAAAGAGCATGGCATTGAGTGGGTATATCACATCCCCTACCATGCACCAGCCTCTGGGAAAATCGAACGGTACAATGGGCTGTTAAAAACTACACTGAGAGCGATGGGTGGGGGAACTTTCAAGCATTGGGATACACATTTACCAAAGGCCACCTGGTTGGTCAACACCAGAGGATCTGCCAACAGGGCTGGCCCAGCCCAGTCAGAACTTTTACATATTGTAGAGGGGGACAAAGTTCCTGTGGTGCATATGAAGAATTTGCTGGGGAAGACAGTCTGGGTTATTCCTGCTTCAGGTAAAGGCAAACCCACTCGTGGGATTGCTTTTGCTCAGGGACCTGGATATACTTGGTGGGTAATGCGGGAAGATGGGGAAGTCCGATGTATACCTCAAGGGGATTTGATTTTAGGGGAAAACAGCCAGTGAACTCAATTGTATACTGTTGCCTGCTGTGTAATGCTTTTATAGCCCATCAACTAGATGTCTCCAGGTCACCAGCGACTGGCCCTGACTTCCCTCCAGCCATCATCCCAACAGAGAATGAACTTGGAACATCATGGACCGAATGGACTCGGCAGCATTATAGGGATTGGTCCATGCACTAAGAAAATGATTTTTTTTCCTCTTGGTCTGTATGTATATGGATGTATATATGTGGGAGAGCGATGGTGTATTGAAAATGTGGGATCTGAGCACGACGTGAATGGTATGGAATAAGGGGTGGATAATGTCCTGGGTTCAGCAGTAGCAGTCATGTTTTTTCCTTTGTGTTAACTGGTGCAGTGCTGTGTTTTGACTTCTAGTTTGAGAGCAGCGTTGGTGAAGCCGATGTTTTCGGTTGTTGCTAAGTGATGTTTACCCTGACCAAGGACTCTGTGAGGCTCATGCTCTGCCAGGGAGGAGGGGAAGCCGTGAGGAGGCAGAGACGGGGCGCCTGACCCGGGCTAGCCGGGGAGGTATTCCATACCACAGCACGTCATGCCCGGGGTGGGGGGTAACTGGGAGTTACCCGGAAGGACAGGAGCTTCCGGGTGGAACTCGTTTTCTTGGCCGGTGGTATCGTATTCTCTTCCCTTGTTATTTTCCCTTATCATTGTTTTAGCTGGACTGTTCTTGTCTCAACCCGTAGGAGTTGCACTCTCTCGATCCTCCTCCCCGTTCCTCCGGGAGCGGGGAAGGGGAGAGCCCCGGTGCAGGGGGGGGGGGAGGCGGACACGGACCTTGATTGTTGTCAGCTCGGCACCACTCACTGGGAGTGAGTGAACAAGTTACCTGACTGGGTTTAAACCACGACAAGCGGGAGGGCCAGGAGACCTCCTTGGATGGATAAGGAGCTCCTGAGGAAAATTCAAATGAAAAAAGAGACTTATAAATTGTGGAAGCAAGGACAGGCTGCCTGGGAAGAGTACAGGGTTGTTGTCTGGGAAGCTAGGGACAGGTTTAGGAAAGCCAAGGCCCAGTTAGAATTAAACTCGGCTAGGGATGTTAAGGATAACAGGAAGGGATTCTACAGGTACGTAGCAAATGAAAACCAGACAAGGGATAACATAGGCCCCCTCAGGAAGCTCTCAGGAGAACTGGCTTCGCAGGATTTGGTGAAGGCTGAGGTTCTGAATGACTTCTTTGCCTTGTTCTTCACTGGCAAAGGCTTGGAAGGTAGACAAAAGGACTGTGAGAATGAAGACCTTCCACCCACTGTAGGAGAGGAACTGGTTCGAGACCATCTTAAACATCTGAACATGCACAAGTCCATGGGACCTGATGAAATCCATACACGGGTCCTGAAGGAGCTGGCAAATGAAGTTGCTAAGAGCCTCGCCATCATATTTGAAAAATCATGGCAGTCAGGTGAAGTTCCCGATGACTGGAAAAAGGGAAATATAACCCCCATTTTCAAGAAGGGGAAAATGGATGACCCGGGGAATTACAGACCAGTCAGTCTCACCACTGTGAGTGGCAAAATCTTGGAGCAGATTCTCCTGGAAGGCATGCTAAGGCACATGAAAATCACCAAGGTGCTTGGTGACAGCCAGCATGGCTTCACTAAGGGGAAATCCTGCCTGACCAATTTGGTGGCCTTTTATGATGGGGCTACAGAACTGACAGACAGGGATAAGATCAGTTGATGTCATCAACCTGGGCTTGTGTAAAGCGTTTGACACTGTCCCAGGCGACGTCCTTGCCTCTAAATTGGAGAGACATCAATTTGATGGATGGACCACTCTGTGGATAAAGAACTGGCTGGATGGCTGCACACAAAGAGTTGTGGTCAATGGCTCAATGTCCAGCTGGGGACCAGTAACGAGTGGTGTCCCTCAGGGATGGGTGTTGGGACCGGTCTTGTTTAACATCTTTGTTTCTGGCATGGGCAGTGGGATTGAGTACGCCCTCAGCAAGTTTGCCGATGACACCAAGCTGAGTGGTTCGGTTGATACCCTGGAGGGAAGGGTTGCCATCCAGAGGGACCTTGACACACTTGTGAGGTGGGCTGATGCCAACCTCATGAAGTTTAACCATGCCAAGTGCAAGGTCCTACACCTGGGTCAGAGCAATCCCAGGCACAGCTGGGACTGGGCAGAGAAGAGATTCAGAGCAGCCCTGCAGAGAAGGACTTGGGGGTGTTGGTTGATGAGAAAATGAACATGAGCTGGCAGTGTGCGCTTGCAGCCCAGAAAGCCAACCGTATCCTGAGCTGCATCAAAAGGAGCGTGACCAGCAGGTCAAAAGAGGTGATCCTGCCCCTCTACTCTGCTCTTGTGAGACCTCACTTGGCGTATTGTGTACAGTTCTGGTGTCCTCAGCCTAAAAAAGACATGGAACTGTTGGAACAAGTCCAGAGGAGGGCCATGAGGATGATCAGGGGACTGGAGCACCTCCCATATGAAGACAGGCTGAGAGAGTTGGGGCTATTCAGCCTGGAGAAGAGAAGGCTGCCTGGAGGCCTCATAGCAGCCTTCCAGTATCTGAAGGGGGCCTATAGGAATGCTGGGGAGGCACTCTTCATTAGGGACTGTAGTGACAGGACAAGGGGTAACAGGTTAAAACTTAAACAGGGTAAATTTAGATTGGATATTAGGAGAAGTTCTTTCCTGTTAGGGTGGTGAGGCACTGGAATAGGTTGCCCAGGGTTGTTGTGAATGCTCCATCCCTGGCAGTGCTCAAGACCAGGTTGGATGAGGCCTTGGGTGATATGATTTAGCGTAAGGTGTCCCTGCCCTCTGCAGGGGGGTTGGAACTCGATATCTTCAGGTCCTTTCCAACCCTAACCATTCTATGATTCTATGTTGTAGTGAGTAAGCATCCCTCAGCATACTGAGTGAAGTGGTTCAGTTTCAACAACTAGAATAATGGAGTTTACTTGCTGCATTCACTTTGCAATGAGAGCTCCATCCCACTGTGCAATAAACTAAAAATGAAAGGGCTGAAGATGATTCGGTAGAAAAATCACAACTTCTGGGCATAAAACAGAACTATAGCCTGCAAAACCTTCACATCCAAACCACGTATCACCAGAAGCACCGTGCTTGCTCTGACACAGTATGTGGAACTCAGGTACCCTTGCTCAACGAGGCTATATAGCGACAAACAACATTAAAAAAAAACCAACAAAACAGAAACAACAACAAAAAGCCCCTGTAAAACCTTTCAGCTTCGTTTTACCAGATTAACTAATACAAGGAGACCCCTCCAGGGCTTGTTCACTAATGAAAAGCTGATTTACAAATCTTTAGGTTAAAAGATGCATTCAACTAATCTCAGAAACACAGTACGCTAGGTTGCCAGAACTGGAAAAGAAGGAGATTCCACACCCCCCTTCTTTTGGGACACAAAGTAGTATTAAAAAAGCAGCAAGGGAAAAAGAATTTTTGTTTTGTTTTTTTTTTTAAAAGAACATCTTTTGGTATCATGTATTTTTGAACTTCAAGTCACAACCCCCCCTGAGGCTAAACTCTTGGTATGAGACTGAAATGCCACTAATGAATGGAAGCTTAGAAAACATTCTCCAGATCAGGTTAAGAACTGTTTACATTTTGTTTTCATTTCCTCAGCCCTTCATGCCCATGTTGGTATCCTGCAATACAGCCTCCAGCTCCACTTACTCCAGTGTTTATTAACAGGCATTCTACTTCAGCAAGAAATAGAGATTGTGATGAGCTGTTTTCTGTAATTTCTTTCCATTGCAAACTAGTAACATAGCAATTTATTTAACAATTAAGTCAGACCACAGGAGGAACTTCATAATCTTTGAGCAGTCTTAAAACAGCTAACAGCTCTACATAAAATAGAATACTTAGCTAAATAACTTTTTGGTGGGTTTTTCATTGTTGTACTTTTCGGTTTGGGGGTTTGAGGGTGGTTTTGTTTTTTTTTTTCATCAGTTACCAGTGGCTTAGGGTAATCAAGTTCTTATTCTGGAAAAGTCTGGGCATTATTGCTGCTAAACTGTAGGTTCCTGGGCAACTGAGGACAAGATAAACATTCCATTTTAAAAATCAGGAAAACATGTACTCTCCATCAACAAAAGGAACAAGGAAATGCAGGGGGAAATGAGGCTACATAAGGAGCTTGTCCATACAATCCCACACACGCTGCCACTCATGACTGTCCAGCCTTGGGGAAGATCTCTTGGTGGTATTCTTGAATACCTGTTTAACTTTAGACAAGACTCGAGCCCAGCCCTGCTTAGCTTCCAAAATTGGACAAGATCAGGTGTTCAAAGGGTGGTATGGACGCAGGCAATATCCAAAAAGCATATTCAGCAACATGCTAGTTACCAGCAAAAGGAGCAGGATGCTTTCAAGGGCATTAAAATGATATTAAAGATCTTAAACATATCCAGAATCTACTGTAAATAGGCTGGTGGGGGAGCGGAGGGTATGAAGGAACATCTCCTTCATATGCTGACGCTCTGAGGGAAGAAAAAAAAAAAGAGGTGTAATTGTTGAAAATTCCCATCGCATGCCTCCCAAAGCATAGAGGTGATGACCATGCTGAGAAATTTCATGATCAATGAGTCTATTGTATTACAAGTCATTACCATAAAGTACAGCAAAACGAGAAACTTAGCCAAGGCCCCAAAGCCGATAAACATTAAAACAGCAAATACTGTATGCAAATAAGGTGTGACATGCTGATATTCTGAGACCAAACGCAACAACTCCGAGGGCAAATAAATCAACACTGTGATCGAATCATAGAATAGTTAGGGTTGGATAGGACCTTAAGATCACCTAGTTCCAACCCCCTGCCATGGGCAGGGACACCTCACACTAAAACGTATCACCCAAGGCTCTGTCCAACCTGGCCTTGAACATTGCCAGGGATGGAGCATTCACAACATCCCTGGGCAACCCATTCCAGTGCCTCACCACCCGCACAGTAAAGAACTTCCTCCTTACATCCAATCTAAACTTCCCCTGTTTAAGTTTTAACCTGTTACCCCTTGTCCTATCACTACAGTCCCTAATGAAGAATCCCTCCCAAGCATCCTTATTGCCCCCTTGAGATATTGCAAGTCTGCTATGAGGTCTCCATGCAGCCTTCCCTTCTCTAGGCTGAACAGCCCCAACTTTCTCAGCCTGTCTTCATATGGGAGCTGCACCAGTCCCCTGATCATCCTCGTGACCCTTCTCTGGACTTGTTCCAACAGTTCCATGTCCTTTTTATGCTGAGGACACCAGAACATGTAAACATGCCACCCAAGGCTCTGTTCAACCTGGCCTTAAACACCGCCAGGGATGGAGCATTCACAACTTCCCTGGGCAACCCATTCCAGTGCCTCACCACCCTTACAGTAAAGAACTTCTTCCTTATATCCAATCTAAACTTCCCATGTTTAATTTTTTGCAGAGAAGTGGCAGGTTGAAAACAGGAAATGCTGTATTTTATCTGCTGGAATTAGTCGAGTTGTGATAAACAATAAAAGCTGTAGGGTTTAGCCCTGACCTTACATTCTGTCTGTTTTACTGTAATAGCTCTGAGATCTAATTAGGAACCAGAACCTGTTACTCCAAAACAGACTAGAAAACTGGTTGCCTTCAGCAAATAGTAGTAGAGGATGCTATCTTCCTATAAGGAAGAAAACTGAAGCAGCCCAAAGCATGCATGTCATTGAAAGCTGATGAGACTTGTCACTGAGATTTACTGATAAGCTGCCAATTACTTCTTTGGTGTTGACTTATGTAATCTTTACTATATTACTGTTGCAAAGTAGTTTCAGAGAAATCAATTTTCTCCTAAACTCTGTGTGTGTCATCAACGCAAGCAGTGAATCAACATCGGAGTACATTTAACTACACTGGACAGCATCCTCTGCAAGGTATTTGTTTCATGATATAGCATCTAGCTTTCCAGTCCTCGGCCCAATACTACCTTTCTCCAAATCACTGACGGCTCATACTTGGTGCACCAACTTGTCTTAGTAAACAAAGTTCAAAATTATGAAATGCCAAATTATTCGAAATGGATGTAACAGGTAATTTTCAAACCACTGCATTTGTAGTTTGGGACACAGGTATAATATTAACTTTTCTAAATAAGGGACCCCAGCTTTCCAGTATCTGAAGGGGGCCTATAGGGATGCTGGAGAGGGACTCTTCATTAGAGACTGTAGTGACAGGACAAGGGGTAATGGGTTAAAACTTAAACAGGGGAAGCTTAGGTTGGATATAAGAAGGAAATTCTTTCCTGTTAGGGTGGTGAGGCACTGGAATAGGTTGCCCAGGGAGGTTGCGAATGCTCCATCCCTGGCAGTGTTCAAGGCCAGGTTGGACAAGGCCTTGGGTGATATGATTTAGCGTAAGGTGTCCCTGCCCACGGCAGGGGTGTTGGAACTAGATGATCTTAAGGTCCTTTCCAACCCTAATGATTCTATGATTCTATTTCAAAAGGTGTGCAGGAAGCTATGCACAAATGCAGTCAGTAGGAGTTTGTATGCTAACCTCCCACATTGCATTAAAATGTCCTGTACCACAGGAGGTCAAATGTAGGAGTGGGTGGGAAAACTTCAGAACAGGGGAAGGTACTGAATCACCTGAAAAATTCTCCATGCTCTTTATTTATGTATTCAATTACTTGTTCCAGTTTTTACCTCCTAAGCACTCTTACTTTACAGGGTTATTTCAAGTCTGAATAAAAGTGTGTCCCGGGTTCAGCAGCAGCAGTCATTTTTCTCCTTCTTAGTAGCTGAAAGGAACATAGGTCTCTATACAACTGCATATTTTAACTTTGATATTTGTCCTGGGTTCAGCAGTAGCAGTCATGTTTTTTTTTTTCCTTTGTGGTAGCTGGTGCAGTGCTGTGTTTTGACTTCCAGCCTGAGAACAGTGTTGGTGAAGCCGATGTTTTCAGTTGTTGCTAAGTGATGTTTACCCTGACCAAGGACTTTGTGAGGCTCATGCTCTGCCAGGGAGGAGGGGAAGCTGTGGGGAAGCAGAGATGGGGCGCCTGACCCGGGCTAGCCAGGGAGGTATTCCATACCACAGCACGTCATGGCCGGGGTGGGGGGTGACTGGGATGTACCCAGAAGGACATGGGCTTCCGGGTGGAACTCGTTTTCTTGGCCGGTGGTATCGTATTCTCTTCCCTTGTTATTTTCCCTTATCATTGTTGTAGTTGATAGTAGCGGTGGTGATTTGTGTTATACATTGGTTGCTGGACTGTTCTTGTCTCAACCCGTAGGAGTTGCACTCTTTCGATCCTCCTCCCTGTTCCTCTGGGAGCGGGGAAGGGGAGAGCCCCGGGGGGGGGGGACACGGACCCCGATTGTTGTCAGCTCGGCACCACTCACTGGGAGTGAGTGAACAAGTTACCTGACTGGGTTTAAACCACGACAATATTATAAACAGATCAACAGGTATTAAGTAAATCTAAACACTGCATTTCTGTGGGATCACAGCTATTACATGTATGCTCAAATTTCAGATCATTTAGACTACAGCAGATAGTAACATAAAACGAAATCAGAAGTGACAGCAATATGGGATAAAATGCTACTATCCACTATTCTATGGTCATCTAATCCCTATCCAAAATTAGGTTGCATCACATACTCTAAAATATGCAGTTAATGGCCCCACAGAAAATTATGACAGGAAGGGATCATTGCTGGTTTTGGTTGCCGTCTTCCCTAATACACATACTGGCTAGCACTGACAGTTTTCTTTCATGTACTGTTTCAATTGTGAGTTTTGTCTCAATTTAGGAAGTGTACCACACTTTTAGCTCCTCTGGATATTTATTCCACTGAATTACAAAGTGGTTGAGGTTGGAAGGGACCTCTGGAGGTCATCTTGTCCAACTCCCCTGCTCAAGCAGAGTCACCTACAGCAGACCACACCCTAAGTTATCTGGCCAACCTGTTCTGGTGCTCAGTCACCCACACAATAAATAAAGTGTTTCCTTATGTTCAGAGAGAATCTCCTGTGTTTCAGTTTACGCTCATTGCCTCTTGTTATGTCACTGCACACCACAGCCTTCCTTCAGAGATTCATGCACATTGATGAGGTGCCCCCCAAGCCTTCTCTCTTCTAGGCTAAACAGCCCCAGCTCTCTCTGCCTTTCCTCACAGGAGAGATGCTCCAGTCCCTTATGCTGGATTCTGTCCAGTAGCTCCATCTCCACCTTGCAGTGGGCAGCCAAAACTGGACACAGTACTCCAGGTGTGGCCTTGCCAGTGCTGAATAGAGGGGAAGAACCACCTACCTTGGCCTGATGGCCACACTGCTCCTAATGTAGCCCAAGGTACCTTTAGCCCTCTTTGCCACTGGGGCACACTTCCAGCTCATTGTCAGCTTGCCATCCATCAGTAATCCCAGACCCTTCTTCATAAAGCTGCTTTCCTGCCAGTCAGCCCCCAGTATGGACTGGTACCTGGGGTTGTTCCTCCCCAGGTGCAGGTCTTTGCATTGCCCTTTGCTGAACTGTGTGAAGTTCGTTTCATCCCATTTCTCCATGGGTCAAGGTCGCTCTGGATGGCAGCACAGAACCCCAGTGTATCAGCCACTCCTCCAGTTTGGCATCACCAGCAAACTTGCTGAGGGTCTTCGGCATAATCCCCCATTATAGTTTTAGAGACAAAATGGCAACATATGGACTGGTAAAGTAAACTATGAGGGAGCAGAAAACTGGATGGAATGTTTGACTTAAAAGGTTGTGATCAGCAGTACAAAGTCCAACTGGTGGCCAGTTACTAGTGGAGTACTTCAGAGCCAAATACCAGGGCCAATACTTTTCAAAGTCTTTACTAGTGAACTGGATAATTAAGACAGAATGCAATTTGGACAATATATGACCGGGGGGAATGGCAGATAGGCTGGAGGTAACAGCCACTGTTCAGATATAACTCAACAGGCTGAGGAAATGGGCTTTCAAGGACCTTGCGACAAATGCAAGTACAACAGCACAGAGTGTGGAATGATTGCAGTAGAAGCTACTTTGCAGTAAAGAGAGGACAGTAAGATGAACATGAGTCAGCAATGTTAAGCTTTTTATTTAATACAGAGTAGCTTTTGGCTACTCTATATTGAAAGACATGACAGACTGGAGGAAGCTCAATGAGGACCGCCAGGATGATCAAGAGGCTGAAGAACATGACATACAAGGAAAAGCCAGGAGTACATAATTTGTCCAGCATTGAGAAGAGAAGGCACAGGGGAGACTTTGACTACCCAGCGGCAAGATAGGGAGAAAATGGAGACAGACTTTCTTGGAGGACAAGGGGCAACAGACCCAGCTTGGAACATGAAAAATTTCAGCCAGATCAAAATACTTTTTTTTTTTTTCCCCCAGCACAAAGGTGGCAAAAAAGTAAAACAGGAACATTGTTTTTTTACTGAGGTAACAGAGTAGTGGAACAGGTTCCCAGAAAAGTTGTGCAGTCTCCATTCGTGCATATAATCAGAAATCTGGATATGATCTAGGTGACCCTGTCTGAAGAGGAGATTGGACAAGATGACCTCCAGCAGTCTCTTCCCATCTAAACCATGCTATGATTCTCTGACAGCTTATACACCTTTGGACTGACATGTGTACCATAAATTCAGATTGATTCAGTAAGTATTTGACAGAACAAATCCAACCTGAGAAGGTTTAACTATGTATCCTGGGCTGCATCAAAAGAATCGTGACCAGCAGGTTGAAGGAGGTGATCCTGCCCCTCTACTCTGCTCTTGTGAGACCTCACCTGGAGTATTGTGTGCAGTTCTGGTGTCCTCAACATAAAAAGGACATGGAGCCATTGGAACAAGTCCAGAGGAGGGCCATGAGGATGATCAGGGGACTGGAGCAGCTCCCGTATGAAGACAGGCTGAGAAAGTTGGGGCTGTTCAGGCTGGAGAAGAAAAGGCTGCGTGGAGACTTCATAGAAGCCTTCCAGTATCTGAAGGGGACCTATGAGGTTGCTGCGGAGGGACTCTTCATCAGGGACTGTAGTGATAGGACAAGGGGTAATGGGTTAAAACTTAACCAGGGGAAGTTTAGATTAGATATAAGGAAGAAGTTCTTTACTGTGAAGGTGGTGAAGCACTGGAATGGTTTGCCCAGGGAAGTTATGAATGCTCCATCCCTGGCAGTGTTCAAGGCCAGGTTGGACAAAGTCTTGGGTGGCATGGTTTGGTGGGAGATGTCCCTGCCCATGGCAGCGAGGTTGGAACTAGATGATCTTCAGGTCCTTTCCACCCCTATCTATTCTATGATTCTATGATTCTATGTATGTTTAACTATGTATGTTTAACTTTTCTAATGGAGGACACTTGAATACTACATCTCACTTAAGATACTGATGATTTGTCCCAAAATGTTCTAAGCATCATGTGAAACAACAGCAAATGAAAATCTACTGTAATCTGCTCTCTGACAATATGATAGAATGTTGTTTTTTCATAATAACTTTGTTAATTCTCTAAACTGTTTCTTTCAAGAATATATTTTGCCACTAGGACAGATGACATGCAGAAGTCTTACCAGATAATGAAACAAGGATGGACTTGATGAACTGAAGCTGACAATCTGTCAGCTTAACTGAGCATGCAGTTACTGCCTGCAACAATCCTAATGGAGAGTGCACAGAGATACCTTTTGCTCACAGAATTAATGAATGGTCGAGGTTGGAAGAGACCACAGGAGATCATCTTGTCCAGCCTTCCTGCTCAAGCAGAGTCACCATGTATAGATAGCTTTTGAGCATCTCCATGGATGGAGTCTCCACCTCTGGCCAACTTGTTCCAGTGCTCAGTCACCCACACAGTAAGAGCCTTTCCTCACAGGAGAGATTCTCCGGTCTCTTAACCATCTTCGTGGCTGTTTGCTGGGCTATCTTCAGTAGCTTACTCTCTTTCTCGTAGTGGGCAGCCCAGAACTGGACACAGTACACCTGGCACAGCCTCACTAGTGCTGAGTATAGGCACTCAGTAATCATTAATTTCTCAACACACACTTCAATGGGAGATAAATAGTCTATACATCCTTCACTTATTTCTATTCTATAAGTAAATTTCTAGAGCTCACATTACACTTAATAGAACTTTTTAGACACTAATATGGAATGCTTCCAAGCAACTCTCTCCTCGGATACACATACAAATATTTGAGAGGGGTTTGAGAGACAGGATATTATTTATTAACATTTTAATATAGGCTGCCTTGCTCAGCAAAGCAAATTTGGTCTGGGAAGAAACCTTTCCCCATCAGCTCTTAAAATGATTCAGGTAATACTCTATCTGATCAAAAGACTAGCCAATTTCTTCCTGATTACATCCTTCTCTGCTCTGACAGTGAATGCAGTGAAATACAAGCCTGCAGGCACATGCTGGAGTAAAAATATTTTTAGATTTTTAATCCCCTGGCTGGATACAGACATTAAATATAGATTACATTTTGTGACTAGAGATAAAACTGAATGAAAGAAGGGAAAATGTCACTGAATAAGAAAAAAGGGTGGCAATGAAGGTATATCATGTACTGTAATACAGTATAGAGAAAGCTAAGTTCATCATATGGAGAAGAACAATTAAGACAGTATTTCTGGTGTCCATAATATTAATAATGCATAAATATATTGTTACTCTAATTCCATGACTGAACTATCCTTGAATTTACACAGGGCCTTGTCTGTAAAAGTCCTCTATACAAAATGAGATTCAAGCCCTGCAACCTCCATTTTTATAGTTATATTTTGGGATATAAAGAATATGGAATGATTTTCCATTTCAAAACATTTTAAAAACTAAGTGGTATTTGTACTAAATATGCAAAACTTCAGTTCCTTTGGCTAACCCTGCAACATGAAACAGTACTATTTTTATGAAGGATTCAAAATACAGCCTATTATTATAAATAGCATGATCTTTCAATTAGGTTTCCACTGTATTGGTACAGTCAACAAGTTAGAATCTTCCTGTTACACTTTCAAATAGGTTTATTTGGCTTTGCATTGAGGCTTCAGGATACCTTCCTTTGTTATGGATAAAATTTATATTTTGTAGAAGTGTATTTGCCTTTAACATGAAACTACAGATAAAGCAAACAATTTAGTCTTCACTGTGAAGTAGTTGATCAGTAATATGCCGTGAGTTAAGTGAGATTAAACTGTTCAGCAGGAGTGAACAAGTGATTGCTGGGAAGGCCTACTGTGAAAATTGTTTGACTACACACTGAACAGTTTAGCAGTAGAGAGGGAGAAAAAAATAAAAATCAACAAGCCATCATTAAATCCGGCATTTTAAAAGATTACCCCAAATTTATCCCATTGATTCCAAGATTCATATAGCCAAACATTTCTGCCTGGAGCAGACTGTATATAGGTTGGACCAAGGAAATTGAAGTTCCTAAAAATGGAACGTTACTTTCAACACAAGTAGCAAGGCTTTCCTGTGAAAATGCTTCTTTGACTAGTTGTCCTGGGTTCAGATTTAGCAGTCATTTTTCTCCTTCCTAGTAGCTGGTGCAGTGCTGTGTTTTCGACTTTAGTCTGAGAACAACGCTGATAACACACCAATGTTTTCAGTTGCTGCTAAGTAATGCTTACCCCGATCAAGGACTTTTTCAGTCTCATGCTCTGCCTGTGAGGAGGGGCATGGGAAGTCAGGAGGAATCAGAGACAGGACACATGACCCAAACTAGCCAAAAGGGTATTCCATACCACAGCACATCATGCCCAGTATATAAACTGGGGGTAGTTACCTGGAAGGCCCAGATCGCTACTCAGGTCAGGCTGGGTATCAGTCGGCAGGTGGTGCATTACTTGTGTTTATTGTTTTCTTTTTCTTTTCCCCTTTTAGTTTTATATTCTCTCCCCTTGTTATTTCCCTTATAATTATTATTATTGGTGGTAGCAGTAGTAGCTTTTTATTATACCTTAGTTACTGGACTGTTCTTATCTCAACCTGTGGGATTTACATTCTTTCGATTTTCCTCTCCATCCCTCTGGGAGTGGGGGGGAAGAAGGGAGGGAGCGAGCAAGAGGCTGTGTGATTCTGAGTTACTGAATGGGTTTAAACCATGATACTAGTCCAGAGTCCAAATTTACAAAGCTAATCTGGAAGCTTTCTTTCACTGATAAATCTAAACCCTTGTTTTGGTACATATCAATGACATATATTAAAAACCAAGGGCAGAGACAAAGAAAAAAATCACAAATCAAGTACCCACACTTTGCACACATTCTTCTGATCCAGTCTATATAAATCAGTCATCTGTTACAGGAAAGAACTCTTCCTTTTACTTCCAACACAGCACTAATAACAAGGTGCCTAACCAGACAGCCAGTGCGATGGTAAAAGTACTGTTAAAAAAAACCCCAAACAAACATTCTTTTTTTTTCTGTCAAAAGAATCTTATCTTGTGGTTTTTTTTTTACAGAAATTGATCTTTTCCCAAAATGCATGGCAGACATATGAAACTCAGCTCAACTGGGAGACTGGAAAAGTTTTTAGTGGACACAGCTCTGGCTAGCGTTTTCTACAGAATAAACACTACCACTTAGTAGTTACTGAATTTAAGGGATATGCTCCAAAAACAACACATAACTCCAGCTCTGCCTGTTGCACAGAAGAGGAAAACAGATGAGAAAAGACTATTCAGGTTGAAACTCTGTATTACAGTGGAATGCTAATTTCTGTAAAGTAAAAATCATTAAGTAGTACTGAAGCATCTATTACTGAAGTCACTGGCACCACAGTGTTCAAAATACTTATAACTCAGTTCTATTTCTGGATACTTCTTTTTCCCTGTTTGAAATTTTGAGATTGTTCACAGCTGAAAGAGGAGACTGAAGCCAGCCTTTAAATACTTGCCTTTGTAGATGAGAGATGGCTAAATTTTGAAGATTTAAGGAGTCAAGAAGAGCACAGTAAGCGTATGAAGCCCATTTGTTTACAGAGGGTCAGAATGGCCTGTGTTTGATCAATTGTTATACATTCTTCTAAAAAACCCTTTAAAACTTGTGTAAATTTTCAATACAGTATGCAGAATATTAATCATAGTCCTTCACCTCTTATACCAAGCTGCCTTTGCAGAATTCCTCTCTCAAAATGTCTTCTATTAAGACTTCATATGAGTTAAAGCAGCATGTTGTAAGACTCCGCCTTGTTTCATCACTCTTCCTAAGAAACAGGTCTCATTATAGCAAAATTATTTATTTCCAATGGTCTCTGCCTAACTCTGACCTTTTGATTAATTTTCCAAATACTGCTATTTTATCCCTTCTTCTATTGTTAGATTGTCTGGTACCAATATCTGCCTGAATGGAGGTTCATTTTAAAACCTTACCAGTTATGAGAGACATAATTGTGCCCATATTCAACACTGGTATAAACCATCTGGAGTCAGTAGACTGGCACTGGCTCATTCCAGAGCTGAAGTTGACACTCTGTGTTTGATACTTTGTGTTTACGTAAATTGTTTCACCATTTGAAACAAATGTTTATTTAAAGCTGATTGAGGTAAGCGATGACACAGTGTGCCATTTATATCACTAGTGCCTTTAGCACTCCATCTCAGCAGGTTTTACTTTGAAGAAGCAAAAATAGCTTCATCAGACACAGAAAGAAAATCTTAAAGCTCTAGTTAATCAGCAGCAGTCTGTGAAGAAAACGGCAAAGTAATGAAATCTCCCCTTCTGAATAATTTTACTTGGGAAGCAGTGAGAATCCAGCATAAACTAATTCTGAGCATCCAGCTCAGTTTTCAGCTAGAATGAAGCTCTCAAGTACTGAAGCTGAATTCACAGCTCTTCATGGCATACACCTTAAGGTAGGATGCAGAAAAATAAAATAAAAAAAAATCAACTCTTTTTTTTTTAAGTCCGTAAATTTTATTTTTTTTTTCTACACAGGAGATCCATTACTTGTACAACAGAAGTCAGTTACTGACATAGGGACTTTAATAACCCAATGTTCTCAATATTCCAAACACAAGTAATCATCAAATTGGAAGGCATACAGAGGTACATTTAGACATTCTTTGCCTTTCCCCCACCTCCATCTAGTGAGCACAGCTATCAGAACCAGAGTATTCCTGGGATTATATGTCTGCTTTACCCATAACCATAGAATCATAGAATAGTTAAGGTTGGAAAGGACCTTAAGATCATCTAGTTACAGCCCCCCTGCCATGGGCAGGGACACCTTGCACTAAACCATGTCACCCAAGACTTCATCCAACCTGGCCTTGAACACTGCCAGGGATGGAGCATTCACAACTTCCTAGGGCAACCCATTCCAGTGCCTCACCACCCTCACAGCAAGAAAAAATTACAAATTCCAATCTGTTAAAAAAGAATTTTGACTAGATTACTAAGGCCATTTATGCAGTAAATTCAGTATTATTTAGCAAGATAGACAATAAACACAGGGATACAATGCTATATGCTCATCCGTGCACTGTAGGCAAGTTCACCATTATCCACTTCTACAGGTTTCTAGAGTAACTACAGATTATTTTTTTTTATATTCTCCCCCCTCCTCCCTCAAATCTCACAAGAACAAGCCAGATTCTAAAACCTATATGCACTGCAATAAAGCAAGGTTTTAAAAACTATTCATTAACCTGATCCCAAAGAGTTATTCATAAGCACCTTGGATCAGGAATGTTATTTTCCAAGGCTGACAGTTACATTAACATTGTCAATCCTACAAAAATTACAGGCAAAACCATCCACATAAAATCATTCCACTTTTGAAAATTCCCCTTTTTGCAAATGTGAATGCTATAACTTCTGATAAATGCACACATATCATCAGGAACTAGAAAAGTACTGAGCTTATTTAGAAAGGGCCTAGGAGATCAGAAATTCTGAATTATGGTAAGAACACTGATATGTGAGCTGTAATGCAAACCTGTACAGTGAAAACAGTCTGAGTATCAATATTTAGCAGGAGTACTCTACAAGGCTCTCTACTGCATATTTTCCAAGTTTGGCATAGCTATACAGTATTAGAAGTATTCATTTGTATTTCTGAACAACACCCACATGCACTGTTTTTTAACTAGAAGAATTAATTTTATTTCGAAAGTATTAAATGTATATTAAATAAAAAAAAAACTAAATTGGCTTTGGGATACACTATTTGTACTATTTTGTAATTTTAAGGTATTTTTGTAAATGCAAAATACTTCTCTTAAAACTCAACACGCTTAAAATGTGCAAATGCAAAATTTTACCAGATTTATCTGTCTCACCTCACAAACTAAGAGTTTTTAAAATGCAAATATGTAAATACAAAGTAGCTATTGACAGTTCTGGAAGATGAAGATGAGACAAAGGAGTAAGTAGAGAGAAACACATAAAAAGAAGTGAGGAAGAAAACATCTGTCTAAAGGTGATATACAGACACCTGATGATTTTGACAGCATAAGATTTTTTTTTTTTCGAGACCATCTTAAAAATCTGAACATGCACAAGTCCATGGGTCCTGATGAGATCCATCCGCAGGTCCTGAAGGAGCTGGCAAATGAAGTTGCGAAGCCGCTGGCCATCATATTTGAGAAATCATGGCAGTCAGGTGAAGTTCCCGATGACTGGAAAAAGGGAAATATAACCCCCATTTTCAAGAAGGGGAAAATGGATGACCCGGGGAATTACAGACCAGTCAGTCTCACCACTGTGAGTGGCAAAATCTTGGAGCAGATTCTCCTGGAAGGCATGCTAAGGCACATGAAAATCACCAAGGTGCTTGGTGACAGCCAGCATGGCTTCACTAAGGGGAAATCCTGCCTGCCCAATTTGGTGGCCTTCTATAATGGGGCTACAGAACTGATGGACAGGGGTAGAGCAGTTGATGTCATCTATCTGGACTTGTGTAAAGGATTTGACACTGTCCCACACAACATCTTTGTCTCTAAATTGGAGAGACATCAATTTGATGGATGGACCACTCTGTGGATAAAGAACTGGCTAGATGGCCGCACGCAAAGAGTTGTGGTCAATGGCTCAATGTCTGGCTGGAGACCAGTAACGAGTGGGGGGTTGGAACTAGATGATCTTAAGGTCCTTTCCAACCCTAACGATTCTATGATTCTAAGTAGATGCAGAAGAAACCATATAATTTTTAACAAATTTTGACCACATACAAAAGTAGGGAGGAAAATGTCATAGTTAAATATATAGTTAAATATATGAAGTATTATTTTATCTACAATGTGATGTGGGGTGTGTAAGGGTGTTATTCAATGCAGGAAAGTGATTTAAGTTTCTGGAAAGAACTTGTAACATGTATTCATATATGTCTGATATGAACTATTACCTGTCCACAAAGAAGCAAAATGTGAACTAAAAATGCTTATGGAATTTATAGCCCAGTAAAACTTCTGAGCTTTTGGGGAACTTCAACAGCCCTGGAGGATTCCTGCTGCTGAGCTCCTAGGTGCCATTTCCATTTTCATGGATAAATGAAAATATTCCTGGAGAAAACACATACCTCGAGGGAATTAGAAAACACAATCTTTTAAGCCAGGTACAAGTCATGTACCAGACAGGCTTTGTTACTCAGCTGACACATGCTAATCATCATAGTTTCAAAAAAATGTATTTCCTCTCTTCATGATTGTTGCTGCCTTCAAATGCCATCAACTGAATGTGAAATTAAGCCAGACACTGAGAAAAAAAGGCCTATTCTTTAACCAGTTTTAGCTAAGTAACTCTTTTCATGACAAATACATGACAGAATTACTTTCTGATCAGAGTGCAAAAGAAGTATTTGGTTTAAATCAGGATCTTCCATTTGCACAGCATTAAATATTTACTGTGAGAAAATTTTAAGAACATCTATATTTACATCTTCTGCAATGAAATATTTGCCTGTGCAGTTCAGTAGCATGCTTTTGGTTCAGTATGAGAATAATTTAACTATACAGTCTCAAACCTGAAGACAAGAGCACACAGTCTCTATGGAAGTAATACAGGTAGCGACCTGCATGAATAATATTATATTTACACAGTTCATCTTCTCTGAACAGTTTTACTAAACAACCTTTGATCCTCCCTTCTAAGCCATCTGATGAAAATTGGTTTAATCCAATGTAGTTAATTCCTGTGCTCTTACGTAACTGACGGGCAAGGAGTAACATCAACGTTAATGCCTATATGTAGTTAAATTTTACAATATATTTCTTAGTGTAAATTATTGAGGCTAACCCACTAGAGTAACCTGATTCTCTAAAAGGAAAAAGGAGTGGAAATAGTATGGCAGCACCAACACTATGAATGATCACTGCAGTGTGAGCTTGCTCAAAAAGTCTGCAATTATGTAACTGAGTATTTTTAATAGAATGCATAAAATAGCATTCTTTCCTTCAAAGCTAATACTTCTGCCATAGTATCTATTCTATTAAGAGCAGAATCGCTTAAGTTCCAAAATGAACAGCCAGTATAGGAGAACGACAGTTACTTGAAGTGCCGCAGAAAATATATGGACTCAGTCAGAGATCAGTATGATCAGACAAAAAGCCATTTATTACAAAGCCTTAACCCCTTAAATACTATTTCTTACATGCACTTACAGTGACTTGGCATATTATGATTGGATACATGTCTTAAAGACCCTTTGCAACTAGCATATAATTGGTTAAGCACAGGTGTGGGAACTTGACCTCGAAAGCTTGCCAACAGTCCACAGTTCTCATTACCTCAGTGAATTCTAGCATCTTATCTTGCTTGCTTAAGCTTCCTCAGGCCTCTCATGGCCTTGCTGTATCTTTCAGGATTATTCAGAGTTTATGTACCAATTATCCATTCTCCCGTGAGAACACTGTCTCCACATTGAAGTTCTAGTCTTCTCTTATCAAATGTGGTACTTTGAGTTTTGGTGCTGGTGGGTTTTTGTTTTTTGTTTTTTGTTTTTTTTTGGTAAGGGTGGGTGATTTTTTTTACTTGGAGGTTTTGTGTGTTTTGTTATAAATTCAAGAGACAAAGATTTAGAAGTTGTGGAGACCTTGGCCATCACTGCTGAAACTATGAGCTGGCTCTTAAGAGTTCCGTTGCTGTACTTCAATATCACCATGCCTTCCAACAGCACAAACCAGAGCAGGGACTATACACATGGAAGTTAAAGTCCCCTGCATTAATTTATTCTGGTCTCTGAAAAACCCAGCTAAACAATGGCCTCACTGTACAACGTATCATAAGCATGGTACATGTGAAAACTTACATGGGAAGTAAAAAAAGGGTTTGCAATGCACATGTAAATGGTCAGAGTTGTGATTTATCTTTTCCTCATTCACAGGCAGTTCAGTTTCCTGAAAGATGACTTCTGCTTCTCATAGTCAGCTTTGCCCTTCATTTTAAGCATGATAAATCCCTCGTGGGTTTTGTCAAGTAATTTTTACAACTGATACCACTACTCACTACCACAGTCTTCAGTGATTTTGTTCATAAAGACAGAAATATTTCCTGAGAAGTATATATTATTAAACTAATATTTATCATTATGTGCAGCTCTACACAGGGCAATGTGACCAGTCTTGAAGTAAGGTGGTATTTCTCGTAACAAAAGAAAATAAAAACCTAAATATAGTGTACAAAATTTACTGTATTGAACCTGCATATGGTTTGGAATCAAAATTGAGGATTTGGCAGCAACTTAATTTACAAAGGTTATTAACTAACGCAAACATAGACATGCTTTTGCTGCTGCATTCCAAAACTTAACCGGAACATTCAACTAAATTATAACACAAAACTAATCATAAAATTATAGAATCATAGAATAGTTAGGGTTGGAAAGGACCTTAAAATCATCTAGTTCCAACCCCCCTGCCATGGGCAGGGAACACCTTCCCTTCACCAGGCTTTCTCCACCTGTCTTCATACGGGAGGTGATCATCCCCTGATCATCCTCGTGGCCCTTCTCTGGACTTGTTCCAACAGTTCCATGTCCGTTTTAGGCTGAGGACACCAGAACTGTACACAATACTCCAGGTGAGGTCTCACAAGAGCAGAGTAGAGGGGCAGGATCACCTCCTTCAACCTGCTGGTCACTCTCCTTTTGATGCAGCCCAGGATACGGTTGCCTTTCTGTGCTGCAAACACACACTGCTGGCTCATGTTCAGTTTCTCATCGACCAGCACCCCCTAGTCCTTCGCCGCAGGGCTGCTCTGAATCTCTTCTCCACCCAACCCGTAGCTGTGCCTGGGATTGCTCCGACCCAGGTGTAGGACCTTGCACTTGGCATGGTTAAACTTCATGAGGTTGGCATCAGCCCACCTCACAAGCCTGTTGAGGTCCCACTGGATGACATTCCTTCCCTCCAGCTTATCAACCGAACCACACAGCTTGGTGACGTCGGCAAACTTGCTGAGGGCATACTCAATCCCACTGTCCATATCAGTGACAAAGATGTTAAACAAGACCTGTCCCAACATTGATCCTTGAGGGACACCACTCGTTACTGGTCTCCAGCCAGACATTGAGCCATTGACCACAACTCTTTGTGTGCGGCCATCTAGCCAGTTCTTTATCCACAGAGTGGTCCATCCATCAAATTGATGTCTCTCCAATTTAGAGACAAGGACGTCGCCTGGGACAGTGTCAAACGCTTTACACAAGCCCAGGTTGATGACATCACCTGCTCTACCCTTGTCCATCAGCTCTGTACCCCATCATAGAAGGCTACCAAATTGGTCAGGCAGGATTTCCCCTTAGTGAAGCCATGCTGGCTGTCACCAAGCACCTTGGTGATTTTCATGTGCCTTAGCATGCCTTCCAGGAGAATCTGCTCCAAGATTTTTCCAGGCACAGACGTGAGACTGACTGGTCTGTAATTCCCTGGGTCATCCATTTTCCCCTTCTTGAAAATGGGGGTTATATTTCCCTTTTTCCAGTCATCGGGAACTTTACCTGACTGCCATGATTTCTCAAGTATGATGGCTAGGCTCTTAGCAACTGCATTTGCCAGCTCCTTCAGGACCCATGTATGGATTTCATCAGGTCCCATGGACTTCTGCATGTTCAGATGTTTAAGATGGTCTCGAACCAGTTCCTCTCCTACAGTGGGCGCAAGGTCTTCATTCTCACAGTCCCTGCATCGACCCTCCAAGATTTGGGTAGTGCAGTCAGAGCCTTTGCCAGTGAAGAACAAGGCAAAGAAGTCATTCAGAACCTCAGCTGTAAGCGGCGAGGAGAAGCAAGACACGCCAACCCAATATGGGTGATAAGCAAACTTCTACTTTATTTGTGACGCAGTTCACTTATATAGGAGTGGTATTCAGCCACTCCTCCTAGGCACAACAGTATTGGTTAGACCCACACAGCTTCCTCCACATTCTCCTCCCACCTCCGGTTTCCGGTTACCTGTGGGGGCCACCCCTTGCCTTGCTCTCACAGGCCTCCAAGGCTCCATGGCCTTGCTCTTAGGGCCATTCTGCAACAATTCCCCCCTTTTTCTTTGTGCGAGCAAGACATTGTGGGTTATTCTGTTCACCTGTTTTATCACACAACTATAAGCTAGTTTAATAGTTACAATGATTAACCTAACAATGATTACATAAGCGCAGTACTTCAAATAGCAGTGTTTTAAGTCAACCTGTAATGCCCCATGAGGACAACCATTTAGTTATCCCTAGGTCACTGCTCACTTGCAGTTGCTGGGTAAGCTGAGCCAGGGTTTTCAGCTGTGCATGTATCGAATTAAAATGACCAGAAAGATTCATACAACACATTCCATCAAATTCTTCACATCCATGTCCCTGTTCCAACAACAAAAGGTTCTGCAGTGTTGCATGTCTTAGAGAGTCAACATTTAAACAACAAATCAGAAATTGCCTTCGATGTAGTATTTGTCTGCTTAGCAACTCAGCAACTCAGTCTGCTTAGTTGAGCCAAGGCCCCAGCTGAAGCACTTACAGTGATTTGGCATATTATGATTGGATACATGTTTTGAAGACCCCTAATGACTAACATATAATTGGTTAAACACAGGTGTGAGAACTCAACCTTGAAAGCTTGCCAACAGTCCACAGTTCTCATTAACTTGGTGAATTCCAGCCTCTTATCTTGCTTGCTTAAGCTTCTTTGGGCCTCTCATGGCCTTGCTGTATCTTTCAGGACTATTCAAAGTTTATGTACCAATTATGCATTCTCCTGTGAGAACACTGTCTCCACATCTCCCCCCTTTTGTTTTATCCAGTAACAAGTCGCTACTACAGCAAGGCACACACACATTTACATTAGCAGAGTAACTATTACAGGGTGCAGCAGCATGTTGAAGATGCTGATGGCAGTGAGGGACTAGCCAAAGAAATTTCTTACCAGTGGAATTCTCCCACACTCTTAATTTGTTCTATCACCTGCTTTATAAGACTACCATTGTATTAAAATCTTTCTAGCTTTTGCCTTATCATTTTCTAGCAGCTACTGCAAATTTCCATACTCTAACTTAATCTCTTTTACAAGTGACAAATCTATACAATACAAGGTGTAGTTTCTTATTAGCAACTAGCTAGTAAATACAGGTGGTTTTATACACAAAATCACAACCTCTAATAACAGCTATTTTACAAGCACACATATTCAGGATGTTACTTTTCAGTTGCCCCCAAGTGATGTTTTGCGATCATTCGTTCTTTCTCTTCCTCCATCTCATTCTGCTTGGGGTATTCACGGTCAGCTCCTGTAGCTGAGGCATCAGGTTTTCCATTCATCTGTCCAGCTCATGGCAAGGCTTGACAAACTTTGCAGGCAGTCGCCATGGACCTGTAGGCAGGAGGACACAAATATACCCCCTCCCCCAGGTTATCAGTTCTTCAGTTCTTGAGAAGTAGACAGGTTAAATGCAGCATCATTACTCTCTCCCCCCCCCCCCCATTTTTTTTTTTTTTTTTTCCCCCTGCAAAAGCCATAGCGGCCTGCCTGCTTCAACAGCAACCATAAATACCCGCCGGCAACCGCACCTTTACGTTAACCCTTTCATGCTCGAAATGTTAAACAGCTACCCATTGAAAGCTTTTACATGAACCCAACAACAAGAAAAATACACAGAACACCGTCTGCCACATACAAACAGACGCCTATGGGATCCCAGAAGCACACGCTACGCAACTACAATATTTGAAGCACAAAATCCAGACAACCATTACTCCCACTACAGTTCCAGAACGTGGCACAAGCACCCTGTGGAGACTAACAGCAAACCAGCTCCAAGAAGCATCATTGCAATGAGAGGTGGCAGGCTCAACCTTAGCGGGCATCCCCGCAGAGGCTCTGACTCCCCCACATCGCATGAGGCTTGGGCTTTTATACTGACCAAAATGCACACTCATTCCGACACAGGTGGCCAGCCTGTGCTGGAAGAAGTGGCCAGCAGTATCTACAAAGGTCTCCAAGGGTTGACAGAAACCTGGAAATACTTATTTTTACCAACTTCTAGTACATGAGTATCACAGAGAAACTGTATGGGCTCCCCCTGTCAATTGCAAGAAAAATCAACATATACAGCTTGAGTATAAGAGGATTTTAACCCATTTGTGGTCACTGCTTTCAGGCCTCCTTAACTATTTTGAGATCAAGAGCTTCCCACTCTTTAGCCCCCGCTGTGTAGTAAACACAGGATATGCAAAGATGCCCATTGCAGAAAATTCCCCAGTAATGATCGCATCCTTGGTTACCCATTGTTGCAGCTGAGCGTCTCCAGGGCCAGTGAGTCTGAGCAGACCGACCCAGGAGACGAAGAGTCAGGGTCTGGAAGCAGAGGATATAAATCGGGCTCGGATTCAGGGGATTCGGGGACTGATCCTGGGCCAAACTCGGGGTCTCCGTTGCTCGCATCTGTGTCTTTCTTATCAGATGTCTCTCGTTTGGTATGTGGCTATCTGCAGACCTGGCTCCTCCGTAACCGAGTTAAAAATTTCCACTCTAGGGCATAATGGGTTGGAAAGGCTCGCAATTCCTTTAAATCTCCCTCTAGCGCATAATCTCTATTTTCTACTGCATGCGTCAAAATGGCGCCGCAATCGATAGGGCGCAGAGGCACCGCCCTCTTTCTTTCGGATCACTCTTTCTTTTTCGGATTCTGCAACACTCAGCCTTCTCCAAATCCAGGGTAGCTAGTTCTCCAGAGAGCTTCCTGAGGGGGCCTATGTTGTCCCTAGTCTGGTTTACATTTGCTACATACCTGTAGAATCCCTTGGCTTTCCTAACCTGGTCCCTAGCTTTCCAGACAACATCCCTGTACTCTTCCCAGGCCGCTTGTTCCGGGCTGTACCACCGTTCCAACAGATGTCAGGGTGGTTGAAGTTCCCCCATGAGAACAAGGGCCTGTGAGCGTGAGGCTTTTCCTATGTGCCTATAGAGTGCTTCATCCGCAGGTTCTCCTTGATCAGGCGGTCTGTAACAGATCCCCAAAGTAATGCCCCCCATAGCTGTTTTCCCTTTAACCCTAACCCACAAATTCTCTGTTAACTGAGCACCTGTCCCCAGACAGTTCCATACTCTCCAGCCTATCCCTAACATAAATAGCAACTCCCCCTCCCCGCCTGCCAGGCCTGTCTTTTCTAAAAATCCTGTAACCTTCCATTCCGACACTCCTGTCATAGGAGCCATCCCACCGTGTTTCCGCGATGCCTATTATATCATAACCCCGTAGATGTGCACACAGAGTTTCAAGTTGACAAGAAGGTATTCTTTATTGCGGTGCCAGGAGACACGGGGGATAGCTCCTCCTAACACGTGTCCTCGTATTGCCATGCAGGCTATCCTTATATAGTCACTAGGCATATTACATCATTTTAAAAAAAGTTTCCGGCACACATACAAAAATGTGATGGTGGTCTTTCAGGGTCGCTTACTTTTCCCAACAAGCTTAATTAACATTACAGACATAGCAATCAACCTGTCCTTATCAGTTAGTTTAACTGCTCACATCCTGAACATCACCTAGTTATGCCCCCGTAGATGTTCACACCACTTCAATGACTTTATTAACACCACAAACATAGCTATCATCCTGTCCTTCTACTTATCAGTTAGTATATCTGTGCCACCCCCCCACCCCCATCTGCTAGTCCTAGATACTCCCCAACCCCAGGTCCTGTTTTTCTATTCTGCTTTTCTTACACCTTCTGTACTAAGGTCCTGAGGGCCTGAAACTATGTCAATTACCTTCAAGCACAGCAGTTATTTTCCATTACAAAGCAATCAAACTCATAATTACTTAGAACTTCTGTACTTTTGTGCCTCCTTGTCTCAGTCCTCCCCTGTATCCCGGAGAATTGACGAAAAGACTGCGCTCCAGAGCCCCTAACCACCTCTCCCAGGGCCCTGTAGTCTTTCTTTATGTTCCCCAGTCTACTACTATCTATATTCCTAGCACCGACATGTATCACTGGAAGTGGGTAATAGTCCATGGGACTTACTAGAGTAGGCAGCCTCTCTGCAACATCCCTGATCCGTGCCCCTGGTAGGCAACGCACCTCCCTTGAGACCAGGTCAGGCCGACAGACAAGTGCTTCTGCAACTTTCAAAGTAGAGTCCCCCCCTACTGTTATGAATGTGGCTCAAATAAATTGACGAGAGCCAGACCAATGAATCAAATTGGTTTATTGAGCAAGCAACAGCAAGCAAAGCTGTGCTGGGCGGCCGGGGAGTCTCTGCTCCACCAATGGCCCGCGCCCCACTTCCCCAAAGTCACTGGTTTTATACTCTTCTTCATCCAATATACGTGTCACTTCTTGGCGTACTCTGCGTCTGTGTGGCCTGTTGATAAGGGGTCTCATTCTGCCTCCTGGTGGGTGTGGGGAGGAAGGCTCCTTATCTCCTTCCCCATAAGGGGTCTCATTCTGCCTCCTGGTGGGTGTGGGGAGGAAGGCTCCTTATCTCCTTCCCCATACATCGTTTACTTTAACGGATGCCTGTGGTCTATGAGCAAAATGTCAAAGCGTCGTAATTTTCCAGTAACTCTTAAGCAAGCAAGATTTGATTAACAAACAGGAATTTACTCATCACACTACTACTATGACACGCTGATTTTTCCTGGCAACACCAGTAGAGATCTTCTTTACCAGTCCATCAGCCGGCTGTTTCTGGTTTCATTAGCCTCCTGCAGGACAGCAAAGCAGTTCTGCGTGGGGACAACAGATTTAGGAGGAAGCCCCTTGCTTTTAATTGTCCTTTTCCTCCTTTTTTTGTTGGTTTTATTTGTCACTAATTCCCAGTTTCCTGGGTTAATAGCCTCCTTCTTTCCTTCATGAGGTAGAGGGGAAGCTTGAGGCCCCTGCACAGATTGGACCAGGAGCAGGCATTCCTGCTTCCTCTCAGCTTCCCTGACATCTTGCAGCCTATTAATAGCATCCCGCAGCTCAGCCACCTGCTGCAGGAGGACCTCCACCAGGGAGCACTGAGTGCAGCCCTGCCGATTATGCACCTTTCCCTCACAAGACCAGTGCAGGCACTCTCTACACTATGAGCTCTGCACTGCAGCCTCCCCTCTCATCAGCTTTGTCTGGGTGCCTATGCTGGCCACCGCTGGGGCAGCCAGAGCAGAGCTCCCAGAGCGGGCCCCAGTCATACGATGAGTGCTCACCATCCCGCTCGCCTGCCCGAGCGACCTGCCGCACAAGCTGCCTCACCGCGCTCCTGGACGCTCGCCTCGCTCTTTGGGGCAGGTTTTTAACCAGTCAGGGATGGCGCCTCTGCTCCTGGCTCCGCCCCCTGTGAGTCAGCTGCTGGCGTCAGCTGAGCTGCCGGCTTCTGGGCAGGTCCTGTCAAGGACTTGAGGCTCCCTCGGTGGCTCTTGCCGCTCTGAGTTGAGGCTCCTGGACGCTGATCTCCCGCCCCTCTGCTGTTGAAGGCGTCCTCTCTCGAGCTACTCACTTCAGCAATTGACCAATAATAATAATAATCATGATAAAGGAAGTAACAAGGGGAGAATATATAAAACTGAAAAAGGAAGGTAAAATAAACTCCTATAAACAGAAGTGACATTTACCTGTGGGCCAGTGTGGTTTCTTATGATCTCACTATTGTCCAGGCCAAGAGCGTTGGCCAGGCGCCCCGGTGCAGCCAAGTATGCAGGTCATAGAACAGCTGCACACTTATATTTTCCTGCCTTTTTCTGACAAACAGTCATGATGAACATAGCATTAATATATATACTTCACCGAATACACTTTGACAAAAACATACTTTGTTATGTCTCTCAGCTAGTTTCCCATCCATTACATACGCATAAGTCTAAAACAATCTCAAAAATCTACTGAAAGTAGGAACACTCAGTATCAGTCAGTGGAAGAAGAGGAGTTACTGTTAAAAATAAAGCTGACAGAGAAATGTTTTTACTATTCTTAAGTGTTCTGATATAAAGCCCAAATCCATTGCAGATCATAATGAAATCAAGCACTTTACAGCTACTCATGGAAGAGTAAGGAGAGGAAACTCTTGTCCCAGAAACACATGGTCTACAGCCACAGTATTCAGTGACCAACTGTTGTGGTTTAAGACCAGTCGGTAACTCAGAACCATACAGTCACTCGCTCGCTCCCCTCATTCTTCCCCCCTGCTCCCAGCGAGATGGAGGAGAATCAAAAGAATGTAAAACCAATGGGTTGAGATAAGAATAGTCCAATAATTAAAGTATAATACAAAACTACTACTACTACCACCAATAATAATAATGATAAGGGAAATAACAACAGGAGAAAATACAAAACTAAAAAAGGAAGGGAAAAAAACCCCAACAACATACACAAGTAATGCACAATGCAATTGTTCACCACTTGCCGACCAATACCCAGCCCAACCTGAGCAGTGATCGGGGCCTTCCAGGTAACTACCCCCAGTTTATATACTGGGCATGACGTGCTGTGGTATGGAATACCCCTTTGGCTAGTTTGGGTCACATGTCCCTGTCGTGGTTTAAACCCAGTCAGGTAACCTGTTCACTCACTCCCAGTGAGTGGTGCCGAGCTGACAACAATCGATGCTTCCTCAAAGGCTTGTTGCTGCTCAGGGCCCCATTTAAAATCATTCTTCTTCCGGGTCACATGATAGAGAGGGCTTACAATCAAACTGTAATTCGGGATGTGCATTCTCCAGAACCCCACTGCACCCAAGAAAGCTTGCGTTTCTTTCTTATTAGTTGGTGGAGACATTGCTGTTATCTTGTTGATCACATCTGTGGGGATCTGTCTACGTCCATCTTGCCATTTTATTCCCAAAAATTGAATCTCCTGTGCAGGTCCCTTGACCTTACTCCGTTTTATGGCAAAACCGGCTTTCAGCAGGAGTTGGATTATTTTCCTCCCTTTCTCAAAGACTTCTTCCGCTGTATCGCCCCACACAATAATGTCATCAATGTATTGCAGGTGTTCTGGAGCTTGCCCCTGTTCCAGTGCAGTCTGGATCAGTCCATGGCAAATGGTGGGGCTGTGTTTCCACCCCTGGGGCAGTCGGTTCCAAGTGAACTGGACACCCCTCCAAGTAAAAGCAAACTGTGGCCTGCACTCTGCTGCCAAAGGAATTGAGAAAAATGCATTGGCAATATCAATCGTGGCATACCACTTGGCTGCCTTTGACTCTAGTTCATACTGAAGTTCTAGCATGTCCGGTACGGCAGCACTCAATGGTGGTGTGACTTCATTCAGGCCACGATAGTCTACTGTTAGTCTCCATTCTCCATTAGACTTTCGCACTGGCCATATGGGGCTATTGAAGGGTGAGCGGGTCCTGCTGATCACCCCCTGACTCTCCAGTCTACGGATCAACTGATGGATGGGAATCAGGGAGTCTCGGTTGGTGCGATATTGCCGCCAGTGCACTGTTGTGGTCGCAATTGGCACTTGTTGTTCTTCAACTTTCAGCAACCCCACAGCAGAGGGATCTTCTGAGAGACCAGGCAAGGTGGACAGCCAGGCCATCTGATCCACACAGTCCAGTAAATCCGATTGTCCCCTACCTCCACCTGGCTGGAGGCAGGGCCCCTCTAATGGTCGTCACAGCATTGGACACTTAAGTCGTGTTGAAAGGGATTATTCTTCATTATCACAGGAGCTGGAGTAAAATCAGCTCTTCCACTCCATCTGGGAAACTGCTCACCAGAGACTGAAGCCGTAGCTCTCATGGGACGATCAGTCTTGGCCCTTGCTCCCCTCTTCAGTTCACTCACCCGTTCCTCCAAAGCTGAAGTAGGTTTTCCATCCCACTTTGTCATGTCTTCTCCGTGATCCAGCAGGTAAAACCATAGGGCACCCCGTGGCGTATACCTTCTGTATCTCCTCTCTTGAACAGTAGGACGCCTTTTGTTAATAGCTGAGACGTGTGTTGGTACACGTGAGGAGGCTGGATAAATCAGATAGATCGTCCCTCAATTGTTCGAGGTCCTGGGACAGTTTTTTCACAGCTGAGATGATGGAAGGGATGAGATTGTCTTCGAACTCTCGGAGTTTATGAACCATTTCATCCACTGTTAGTGGTACTATGTCATTCCAGGTCACTGTTGCCAATGAATGGGCATATGATGACGGTGCATTCCGTGTAAGTTTTCGCCACATGGGTCGTGTACATTCAACTTCATCTGGATCTATAGGTGTATCCCCGTTATTCGGCTTGATGTGATAGATCATCTCTACGATGGCTGATTCCCTCAGAGACTGGATGCCTTTGTCTATAGTAGTCCACTTGGCCGAACGACTCGTAACATCGTCCTTGTACAGAAACCTTTCTTTCACAGCTGCCAAGAGCCTCCTCCAAAGGCTGAGGGACTTTTTCTCTCTTGCAATTGCTTTGTCAATTCCCCCTTCTCTAGCAAGTGATCCCAGCTGCTTGGCTTCTGTACCTTCTAGTTCGTGACCATCGGCCCCATTGTCCCAGCATCGGAGTAACCAGGTGATGATATGCTCCCCTGGTTGACGGGTAAAATCTTTTCGCATATTCCGCAGCTCGGTTGAGGTCCGAGGTCGAGAAGTTAGCTCTTCTTCTTCTTCTTCGTCATGTGATGATGACTCCTGATCAGATTCTGGACCGGGTGGTGAATTCATTGGTTCTTCATCTCGCTTCACCCTTTCTGCTTCCTTTTTGCTTGTTCGTCTTGCGTACAGGGGCAACTGATATTGGTGCGAATTGGTCCTCTGGTTTGGCTGCAGTGATTATCACTGTGGTTTGAGTAGCGACTGTACTTGTTGCTGGGGGTGGTGTAGCTACTGTGCTTGGAGCTGGGGTAACCGCGCTGTCTGTTGCAGTTGAAGTTTGAGCAGCTGCTGTACTTGCCACTGGGGTAGCTGTGCTGCTCATTGCAGCCAAAGTTTGAGTAGCGACCGTCGCCCTGCCCTCGAATCCTTGGAATGATATTGAAGCTGTCCTAACAATTGCCTTTGATGCTACTGAGTGGGGAATGATTAAGAAAACAGCGAAAACTCAAACTGAGGCACAAATAGCTGCTGGAGCATTACAGGGACAGCCAGACACCTACCTGCCAGAAGCAGATCCCAGTTGGGATCTTAAAAATCTGGCAGATAGGTATCTATTGGGGCCAACCTCATGAAATTCAGCCAAGCAGAGTGCAAGGTCTTACACCTGGGTTGGAGCAATCCCAGGCACAGCTACAGGTTGGTCAGAGAAGAGATTCAGAGCAGCCTGTGGGAGGTGAAGGCAATATGATTTGCATGAGAAACTCTGGGAACAAGCTATGAGGCTTTGTAAAAAAGCAAGCCTTGGGGAGATAAGCCAGGATGTTGTTGCAACAAAGAGTTTCAGTTGAAGGCCAGAGGACATGGGGGATGTGAGAAGAAGTGAAGCAAGACTGTCAGAAAGAATTACAACCTTTACGAAATCCTAGTATAGATGATATGTTAAATGCTTGTATGAATGTCTGGTCTAGACAACACGATCTGTCTCTGATTGTGGAAGCATTCGAGGCATTGTCGGTTAAGACACAGAAGTGCTTCTTGTGTGGTAAGTATGGCCATTTGAGAAAAGACTGTCCAAAAGTAAAAGCAAGTAATAAAAGAGGAGCATCTGGAGGGGCCTACAAAGATTCTGGAGAGGGACTCTTCATCAGGGACTGTAGTGATAGGACAAGGGGTAATGGGTACAAACTTAAGCAGAAGAAGTTTAGGTTAGATATAAGGAAGAAGTTCTTTACTGTGAGGGTGGTGAGGCACTGGAACAGGTTGCCCAAGGAAGTTGTGAATGCTCCATCCCTGGCAGCGTTCACGACCAGGTTGAACAGACCCTTGGGTGACATGGTTTAGTGTGTGGTGTCCCTGCCCATGGCAGGGGGATTGGAACTAGATGATCTTAAGGTCCTTTCCAACCCTAACCTATGATTCTATGAAAGCAAGGACATGTGCACTGACATTACAATCCATCTATTAAACTTCTTAGGAATAAGTGGTTATAAAGTGTTGCAAGATAAAGCACAAATAGCTCAAGAAGCAGTGACTTACTCGGGTTTTGAGATTTTAAGAGGACGAAGAAAACTGAGTCGAGCAGAAAGAAGCCATCTGTCAGCTGCCTGAACCACGGAGACCGTCAGGGTTGCGGACCTTCTTGGGCATGACAGGATAGTGTTGTCTTTGGATCACTAAATTTGGACTCATGCTAAGACTATTATATTCCCTTCTTAAGCAATCACAGGAAGCCCACTTAGAATGGACAGATGAGACCAGAAATGCTTTCAAGCAATTGAAGAAGGCATTAATGTCTGTCCCAGCCTTCCAGATTTGAATAAGCCATTTGAACTGTTTACTTGTGAAAGGCAAGGGACAGCATTGGGAACATTGATGTGGAGACTAGGGGAACACAACCAACCAGTGGCATATTTTTATAAACAACTGGACTTGGTGAGTCAAGGTTGGCCTGGGTGCCTTTGGGCTGTGGCGGATACCATCCTCCTAATTCAGGAGGTGTGGAAATTTACCCTGGGCCAGCAGATGACCATCTATGTCCCCCATATGATAACCATGGTATTATAACAGAAAGGATTACAACAGAAATTGGCTGTCTCCAATTCGGATGCTAAAGTATCAAGCTGTGTTAATAGAGCAAGATGATGTTGTCCTAAAAACAACTGATATTGTTAATCCAGCTACATATCTTTCTGCCCCCTCTTCTGAGGGATGGCTGACAGTGGGGGCAAGTGCTTTGAAGGTCCTTCCTCATCAATGGTCAGGTGCATGTACCCTAGGGGGAGTCGTTCTGAATGTTACAGTTATTTACCACTTAGACTCACAAAAAGGGTGGCTTCAGTCCTATCTGAGATGTGTTAAGAGAGAAACTACTAATCTATTAGTTGAAAGATCCACCAGATTTCAAATCTTTATGTGATGGCTAGCTCCCTCGCTAGGAGTTAGCCAGCTAGAAAAGTCAATATTTAATGTATCGGCAACAGCAGAAACAATTACAAATCAAACTCTGGATGCTATTATTGCTTTGCAACAGGAAGTTAATTGGCTATCTAGCTTTACAAAATAGAATGGCTTTAGATATGCTTTTAGCTTCACAAGGAGGAATAAGCATGGTAACAAATACAAGTTGCCGTGTATATATATATATACCAGAACCAGAGGGATACAACAGATCTGGAGGATCTTCCTGTTACAGGATTTGGTGTGGCTAAAAAAATAATTGCTTGAGTTCTTTTGTAGAAATAGATAACCTTATCCACCTGCCTATGATCAGAACTGTGCACGCCCACAGAAGCGTGAAGAAGACTCCGGATGAAGAGGAAGAATAAAACAACCACCAGGGACCCCAGACTCCTTTTGGTCAGTCCAAGCACCCGGGTCAGTCACGCCACCGCAATAGCACTGCCCATGCTCCCCGGCCACTGCCGCTGGTGCCACTCACTCACCGTTCCGGGTCCCTGTTACCCAGGGCCCTGTTATCCAGGTCCCCGTCAGCCGGGGCCCTGTTATCCGGGTCCCCATTATCCGGGGCCCTGTATTCCGCGTCCCTGATCGGGTGCCATTTGTTAGCGGCGAGGAGAATATGGGTGATAAGCAAACTTCTACTTTATTTGTGGCGCACATCGCTTTTATCCTCATGGTGTTAGCCACTCCTCCTAGTCACAACAGTATTGGTTAGTTCTACACAGCTTCCTTTACATTCTCCTCCCACATCCGGTTTCCGGTTACCTGTGAGGCTTTTGGTAAATGTGTATCCTAATGTTTGAAAGTCCCACCACCCATTGCTCTCAGTGTAGTTTTTAACAGCCCATTGTACTGTTTGATTTTCCCAGAGGCTGGTGCATGGTAGGGAATGTGAAATACCCACTCAATGCCCTGTTCCTTGGCCCAAGTGTCTATAAGGCTGTTCCAGAAATGAGTCCCATTGTCTGACTCAATTCACTCTGGGGTGCTGTGTCACCACAAAATCTATTTCTCAAGGCCCATAACAGTGTTCCAGGAAGTGGCATAGGGCACAGCATATGTTTCCAGCCATCCAGTGGTTGCTGCCATCATAGTAAGCACATGGCGCTTGCCTTGGCGGGTCGGTGGTTGTATGATACAGTCAACCTGTCAGGCCTCCCCATATTTGTACTTCAGCCATCATCCTGCATACCAGAGAGGCTTTAAACATTTGGCTTGCATAATTGCAGCATGTGTCACATTCATGAACAACCTGGGCAATAGTGTCCATGGTTAAGTCAAGCCCTTGATCACGAACCCATCTGTATGTTGCGTATCTGCCTTGGTGGCCTGAGGTGTCATGAATCCACCGGGCTAAAAATAATTCACCCTTATGTTGCAAATCTAAATCCATCTGAGCCACTTCAATCTTAGCAGCTTGATCTGCATCTTGGTTGTTCTAATGATCTGCAGTGGCCTGACTCTTGGGTACATGAGCGTCTACCTGGTGTACCTTCACCATCAGGTTCTACACCTGGGCAGCGATATCTTGCCCCAGTGCAGCAGCCCAGATGTGTTTACCTCTGCGTTGTCAGTTGCTCTGCTTCCATTGCTGTAACCACCCCCACAGGGCATTTGCCATCATCCATGAGTCAATATAAAGTACTGCCCCCCTTTTCTCGTTCAGGAATGTCCAAGGCCAGCTGGATGGCTTTCACCTAGGCAAACTGACTAGATTCACTCTCTCCTTCAGCAGTTTTTGCAACTTGTCATAGGGGACTCCATACAGCTGCCTTCCATCTCTGATTCTTTCTTATAATATGGAAGGACCCATCAGTAAACAAGGCATACTGCTTCTCACTTTCTGACAGTTTATTATACAGTGGGGCTTCTTCAGCATGCATCACCTCCTCCTCTGGTGACATTCCAAAATCTTTGCCCTCTGGCCAGTCCATGGTGACTTCTAGAATTCCTAGATGACTTGGATTTCCCATTCAAGCTCGTGAAATTACTGCAGCCCTGATGATCACTCCTTGGCACTACAGTCTACAGATCAGCTTATGGATGGAAATCAGGGAGAATCATGGATTCTACCCCTTGATAGCTTGATGGCATCAGTGTACAGTGTGCATCGGTGTCTACTAGAGCCTCATACTCCTGTGGGACTGATGTGCCAGGCCACCTCATCTATAGTCCAGTAAACTTGATTGTCCCTTTCCTCCACCTGGATCATAAGATTCTCCACATATGTCTTGTAGAAAGGGATTAGTATTCCTTATCACAGGAGTTGGAGTAAAATCAGCTCTTCCACTCCATCTGGGAAGCTGCTCACCCATGACTGGAGCAGCAACTTTTTTGGGAGGATCATCCTTGACCATCCTTTTCAATTCACACACCCATTTCTCCAGAACTGAGGCTGTTTTTCCATTACACTTTCTCATGTCTTCTCCATGATCCTGCAGATGAAACCATAGGTTGGCCTGTGGCGTGTATCTCCTATATCTTCTCTCTTGGGCAGTAGGGAGCCTTTTGTTAAAAGCTGAGATGCAGGTCTATACACGTGGGGGGATGGATAGATCGTCTCTCAATTGCTTGAACTCCTGGGACAGGAGTTTTCTCACAGTTGAAATAATGGAAGGAAGGAGGTTGTCTTTGAACTGCTGGAGCTGACCATTTATTTCATTGATGGTACACTCCATGTAAATTTCCACCGCATGGGTCATGTACATTCGACTTCATCTGGATCTATGAGTTCATTCCCAGCATCCAACTTACAAACATTTCTAGAATTGCTGATTCCCTCAGGTACTGGAGGCCTTTCTCTGTCGTGGTCCACTTGCCTAGTTCACATAGAACATCATCCTTGTAGGGATACAATTACGTCATAGCTGCCAAGAGCCACCTCCGAAGGCTGAGGGCTCATTTCTATTTTGCAATTGCTTTGTCAATTCCCCCTTCCCTAGCAAGTGATTCCAGATGCTTGGCTTCCCTACCTTCTAGTTCGTGACTGTTGGCCCCATTGTCCCAGCATTGGAGCATCCAGGTGACAATGTGCTCATTTGGAAGAAGGCTGAAACCTTTTTGCATATTCAGCAGCTCAGTCAAGGAGAGGGATTGAGAAGTTGCCTCTTGTTATCCCTCTTCCTCTGTTCCTTGCACTAATTCCCCTCATTCCTCTTGTTCAGATGTCACCCCTTCTAGTTCATGTATTGAGCCTTCATCTTCCTTCACTACATGAGTTGTTTTTGTGCTTTTCGTTTACATTTCTTCTTGCTTATAGGGACAATTGATATCAGAATAGATTGCTCCTTCGGTTCAGCTGCAGTGTCTTTCACTGTGCCTGGAGTGGCTGCAGTGTTTTTCATGGTGGTTGGATTGACTGCAATGTCTAAAACTGGGATTGGAGTGGCTGCGGTGTTTTTCACTGGGGTTGGAGTGGCCTCAGCGTCTGTTGTCGGGGTTTGACTATCTGCTGTGCTTGTTGCTGGGGTTGGGGTAGCCTCTCGTTTGCTTTTCCCCTTGCTTACAGGAGCAACCAATATTGGCACTGATTGGTCATCTGGTTTAGCTGCAGTGTCTATCACTGTGGTTGGACTGGCTGCAGTATTTGCTGTCAGGGTTGGTGCAGCTGCTGTGCTTGGGGGTTGAATAGCACCAGTAGCTGCGTTGCCTGTTGCTGTCAAGGTTTGAGTAGCTGCTGTACTTGTCACTGGGGTTGGTGCAGCTGTGGTACTTGAAGTTGGAGTCGCTGCATTGTCTGTTGTGGTCAGGGTTTGAGTAGCTGCTGTAATTGTCGCTGGGGTTGGTGTAGCTGCTGTGCTTGGAGTAGCTGTGTTGTCTGTTGCTTTGCCATCAGATCCAGAGACATCTTTTTACTGCTCCCGACAGAGCACGGCTCTATAGGCCAGGCCAAACCCCAGCACATTGCGGTGAGTTGTCCCTCTCTGATATTGCCAGGGCAACATCACACCTTGTCTATGTGTTCTGCTAATTTTTCTGGATTTTGCACTTGTTCAGGGTTGAGGTTCCAAAGCACTGGAGGGGCCCATTGGCCTAGGTGCTAGCCCATACTGTCCTACACACCCTGCCACTCATGACTGTCCAGCCTCAGGGAAGATCTCTTGGTGGTATTCTTAGATCATCGTTTAACCTTAGACAAGACCTGAGCCCAACCCTGCTTATCTTCTGAAATCAGATGAGATCGGCCCTACTCAGGGTGGCATGGCCATGGGTAAAGCACATACAGTATATGCAGCAGCATGCTGGTTCCCGGGAAATGAAGCAGGCTGTTTTCCAGGTTATCCAAGGGACATTCAAAACTTCTAGAATTCTCAAATGCTGTTCTAAATAGCCTGATGGGGGAGTGGAGGGTGTGATGGGATGTCTGCTTTATAGGTTGACCCTCAGATGGAAGGAAAAAAAAGGATGTGCAATTGTTAAAAATTCCCATTACATGCCTCCCAAAGTATAGAAATGATGGCCATGCTGAGAACACATACCAAAGCAGTTTCATGGTCAATGATGCTATTGTATTACAAGTCATTACCATAAAGTACAGTGAAACAAGAACCTTAGCCCAGCCCCCCAGACAATAAACACTAAAACAGCAAATACTGGCTGCAAGTAAGGTGTGACACGCTGACACTCTGAGACCAAGTGCAACAACTCCAAGAGGAAATAAATCAACATTGTGATAAGTGACTTTTAATCCAAAGCAATGAATGCTTATCACAAATACGATTAGACATACTCTGGTCAGATCTGTTGCTACCTCAACCCTTTGTGCCCCACGTTGGACACCACAAAGGACTGTCATGGTTTAAACCCAGTTGGTATCTCAGAACCACACAGACACTTGCTCACTGCTCCCCTTCTGCTCCCCTGCTCCCAGAGGGATGGGAAGGAGAATCTAAAGAATGTAAATCCCACAGGTTGAGATAATAACAGTCCAGTAACAAAAATATAATACAAAATGACTACTACTGCCAGTAATAATAATGATAAGGGAAATAACAAGGGGAGAGAATATAAAGCTAGAAGGGGAAAGGGAAAAAAACACTAAACACAAGCGATGCACAATAAAATTGCTCACCACCCACCAACTGATACCCAGCCTGACCTGAGCAGCAATCTGGGCTTTCTGGGTAACTCCTCCCAGTTTATATACTGGGCATGATGTGCTGTGGTATGGAATACCCCTTTGGCTAGTTTGAGTCATGTGTCCTTTCTCTGCTTCCTCCTGTCTTCTTGTGCCCCTCCTCGTTGGCAGAGCATGAGAGGCTGAAAAGTCCTTGATCAGGGTCAGCATTACTTATCAACAACTAAAACATTGGTGTGTTATCATCATTGTTCTCAGACTGAAGTCAAAAGCACAGCACTGCACCAGCTGCTAGGAAGGTGAAAAATAACTTACGGCTGATACCAGGACACCAATTCAGATGGAAATCCTTGATTTAGCTAATTCAAACCTAGCTCCTAACATCCAAACTACTGGAAACCCATACAGCACGTTTGCCTCATTACTTCCCTGCTGATGGGATTTCACACATTAACAAACAAATACTTGTGAAGCAACGAAAACTAGGAGCTGCACCCTGAAAGTAGATCACTTAATGATCAGAGCTCAAATGCAAAATGGCAAAGTTCAGGAAAGAGATTATATTTCTCAATGTGTTGTTGATAGCGGCTCTTTATTTTTTGGCTCACAGACAGTAGTTTTCGAGAAATAAGAATTGTGCCATGGCCCGCCATGGCCCACCATGGCTTTTGCACTCAGAAGCCATGCAAAATACACTGTTGTCAAGATACACACAGTAAGAAGGAGTGAAAGAAATACATTTGGCAGTCTCTTATTTGCAGAAGTTGTGTCCACTTACATTCTCTTTTTTAATAAACACAAAGGTACTTGAAGCTGTTCAGGGTTCCCTTCCAGTGAGTGGAGGGCATATGAGAACATACCTGATTTTCAAATTTTCTATCCAAGAAAATGTACAGAATATCAAGTCTTTGTACTTGCTAGCTTATTCTTAAATATTTTAAGGTAAGTAGGTATGGAATGTAGAGACAAAGTAAAGAAAAAAACACCAAACTTTAATGCTGTTTACCATGTCCAAGAATCATTTAAAGAAAAGTGCAAGTATTTTTTTATCATTTTTATTTCAGTCTCCTGCCTGAAAATTTCATTTCTCTTGGCGCTGTGATATCTATCTTGGCAGATGATGCCTAATGACAACATTATGATGCTAAGAAAACTGAAAAACCCTGTGATTTAATAACAACAGGAAGAACAGCTATCTTATTTCAGCTCATGACTTATGGTTAGTTCTGCACCACTTCTGTATTTTAGAGTTAGATTAAATAGTAAGTAAACATTTTTCCTGGTAAGTTTTAATAACAAGAGACAACTGAATGATGCATAAAGAATTCCACCAAATCTTAACCAACTAAGGAAAGAGTTTACCAATGCCACAGCATACAAGTGTTGGCAATGGCAATTATTATTGCATAATACACAAGCACAGTAAAAAAAAGGAAACAAAAAGTATCCATATCCACCTCACTAGATTCAGAAAATAAAGAAATGGTTTAGATGCTATATTCAGTTTCCCAGCCAGCTTAGAAGAACCACTGTCACTCTGTGTCCATGGCAGCGGGGTTGGAACTAGATGATCTTAAGGTCCTTTCCAACCCTAACGATTCTATGATTCTATGATTCTGTTGTATGGTAGTTGACGTCAGAAGAGCACCTTTCATATCAGAAGGAAGACAGAATCATGTATAAAGAAAATTTTTTGTTAGATGAGGAAATAAATATACAAAACAATTAATATAATGTTAAGATAGTTTAGGTGTGAAATGAAAGGCTGTTCCAAGTTATGATTCCTGTAATTACAAATTGCATTTCCCCATCTTGGCCACAAGACTGGAGAGCGCCTGCTTGCAAGAGTTTCATAGTGAACAGATGAGCAAATTCTGCTCTAAAACCCATCTGTGAACTCCTAAAACGTAAGACAATATTATGTCTTTTATTTGCTGAACTTTGCTGGGATGCAGAAGAGGCTGAAACCACCTCTTAAGCTGGTATGACTTAATCCATATTCACCCCACTGTGACCTTTTGTTTAGATAAGCTCTTGAGGGCCCGGACTCTTCTATTCCTGGGTAAGTACTGTGCATTACTGTGAAGTGACCTTCTAGAGCAAAGAAGTCTGTGCGTCTGGTGTTTGTACAAAGAGATGCTTGTAGAATGGGAAATTTTTGTGCTGCCTTGCTTTGCTCTGAACCTATGATGTGTTCAGCCCTGAGAAGTGACATGGAAAAAAAGTGAACCTGCAAGATCACAGTATGCTAGAGATTGGAAGGGACCTCAAAAGATCATCTAGTCCAATCCCCCTGCCGGAGCAGGAACACTTAGATAAGGTTACACAGGAATGTGTCCAGCAAGTTTTGAATGTCTCCAGGGAAGGAGACTCCACAACCTCCCTGGGCAGCCTGTTCCAGTGTTCTGTCACCCTCACTGAGAAGAAGTTTCTTCTCAAGTTTAAGTGGAACCTCTTGTGTTCCAGTTTGTACCCATTACCCCTTGTCCTATCATTGTTTGCCACTGAGTAGAGCCTGGCTCCATCCTCGTGACACTCCCCCTTTATATATTTATAGACACTAATAAGGTCACCCCTCAGTCTCCTCTAAACTATAGAGACCCAGCTCCCTCAGTCTTTCCTCATAAGGGAGATGCTCCACTCCCTTAATCATCTTAGTTTCCCTGTGCTGGACTCTCTCCAGCAGGTCCCTGTCCTTCTTGAACTGAGGGGCCCAGAACTGGACACAATATTCCAGATGCGGCCTCACCAGGGCAGAGTAGAGGGGAAGGAGGACCTCTCTCGACCTGCTAACCACCCCCCTTCTAATACACCCCAGGATGCCATTGGCCTTCTTGGCCACAAGGGCACAGTGTTGGCTCATGGTCATCCTGTCTTCCACTAGGACCCCCAGATTCCTCTCCCCTACACTGCTAACAGGTCGTTCCCCAACCTATACTGGAACCTGGACTCTACACTTTCCCTTGTTATATTTCATCAAGTTATTCCCTGCCCAACTCTCCAGCCTGTCCAGGTCTCGCTGGATGGCAGCACAGCCTTCTGGCGTGTCAGCCACTCCTCCCAGCTTAGTGTCATCAGCAAACTTGCTGATAGCACACTCAATTCCCTCATCTAAATCGTTGATGAATATATTAAATAATAATGGACCCAGTACTGACCCTTGAGGCACTCCACTAGTTACAGGCCTCCAACTAGACTCCGCCCCATAGACTGGCTTCTCTCCTTCAGCCAGTTCACAGTCCACCTCACTACCTGATCATCCAGACCACACTTCCTCAATTTAGCTGTGAGGATGCTGCGGGAGACTGTGTCAAATGCTTTGCTGAAGTCAAGGTAGACCACATCCACCGCTCTGCCATCATCCATCCACCGTGTTATTTCCTCATAAAAGGCTAAGAGATTGGTCAAGCATGATTTCCCCTTAGTGAAGCCATGTTGACTGCCCCTCATAACCCTCTTATCCTTGATATGCCTTAAGATGGTACCAAGGATAAGGTGTTCCATCACTTTCCCAGGGATGGAGGTGAGTCTGACCAGTCTATAGTTACCCGGGTCCTCCTTCTTGCCCTTTTTGAAGACTGGAGTGACATTTCCTTTCCTCCAGTCCTCAGGCACCTCTCCCGTTTCCCAAGACTTGGTAAAGATGATGGAGAGTGGTCTAGCAATGACTTCCGCCAGTTCCCTCAGCACCTGCGGGTGCATCCCATCTGGACCCATGGATTTATGGATGTCCAGATTGCTCAACTGGTCTCTAACCCATTCCTCGTCAACTAAGGCAAACCGCTCCGTTGACCTGACTTCATCTAAGGTCTCAGGGGTACAGGGCTCTTTAGGACTGCCTGCAGCAGAGTAGACAGAGACAAAGAAGGCATTCAGTGACTGTGTCGTGGTTTAAACCCAGTCAGGTAACTTGTTCACTCACTCCCAGTGAGTGGTGCCAAGCTGACAACAATCAAGGTCCGTGTTCGTCTCCCCCCCCCTCCCTGCACCGGGGCTCTCCCCTTCCCCGCTCCCGGAGGAACGGGGAGGAGGATCGAGAGAGTGCAACTCCTACGGGTTGAGACAAGAACAGTCCAGCAACAAATCACCACCGCTACTATCAGCTAAAACAATGATAAGGGAAAATAACAAGGGAAGAGAATACGATACCACCGGCCAAGAAAACGAGTTCCACCCGGAAGCCCCTGTCCTTCCGGGCAACTCCCAGTTACCCCCCACCCCGGGCATGACGTGCTGTGGTATGGAATACCTCCCCGGCTAGCCCGGGTCAGGCGCCCCGTCTCTGCTTCCTCACAGCTTCCCCTCCTCCCTGGCAGAGCATGAGCCTCACAAAGTCCTTGGTCAGGGTAAACATCACTTAGCAACAACCGAAAACATCGGCTTCACCAACGCTGTTCTCAAAACAAGAAGTCAAAACACAGCACTGCACCAGTTAACACAAAGGAAAAAACATGACTGCTACTGCTGAACCCAGGACATTATCCACCCCTTATTCCATACCATTCACGTCGTGCTCAGATCCCACATTTTCAATACACCATCGCTCTCCCACATATATACATCCATATACATACAGACCAAGAGGAAAAAAATCATTTTCTTAGTGCATGGACCAATCCCTATAATGCTGCCGAGTCCATTCGGTCCATGATGTTCCAAGTTCATTCTCTGTTGGGATGATGGCTGGAGGGAAGTCAGGGCCAGTCGCTGGTGACCTGGAGACATCTAGTTGATGGGCTATAAAAGCATTACACAGCAGGCAACAGCATACAATTGAGTTCACTGGCTGTTTTCCCCTAATATCAAATCCCCTTGAGGTATACATCGGACTTCCCCATCTTCCCGCATTACCCACCAAGTATATCCAGGTCCCTGAGCAAAAGCAATCCCACGAGTGGGTTTGCCTTTACCTGAAGCAGGAATAACCCAGACTGTCTTCCCCAGCAAATTCTTCATATGCACCACGGGAACTCTGTCCCCCTCTACAATATGTAAAAGTTCTGACTGGGCTGGGCCAGCCCTGTTGGCAGATCCTCTGGTGTTGACCAACCAGGTGGCCTTTGGTAAATGTGTATCCCAATGCTTGAAAGTTCCCCCACCCATCGCTCTCAGTGTAGTTTTTAACAGCCCATTGTACCGTTCGATTTTCCCAGAGGCTGGTGCATGGTAGGGGATGTGATATACCCACTCAATGCCATGCTCTTTGGCCCAAATATCTATAAGGTTATTCCGGAAATGAGTCCCATTGTCTGACTCAATTCTCTCTGGGGTGCCGTGTCGCCACAAAATCTGTTTCTCAAGGCCCAGGATGGTGTTCCGGGCAGTGGCATGGGGCACAGCGTATGTTTCCAGCCACCCGGTGGTTGCTTCCACCATGGTAAGCACATGGCGCTTGCCTTGGCGGGTTGGTGGCAGTGTGATATAGTCAATCTGCCAGGCCTCCCCATATTTATACTTCAACCATCGTCCTCCATACCAAAGAGGCTTTAACCGCTTGGCTTGTTTAATTGCAGCACATGTTTCACACTCATGAATAACCTGGGCAATAGTGTCCATTGTTAAGTCCACCCCTCGGTCACGGGCCCATCTATATGTTGCATCTCTGCCCTGATGGCCTGAAGTGTCATGGGCCCACCGGGCCAAAAATAATTCACCTTTATGTTGCCAATCTAAGTCCATCTGAGCCACTTCAATCTTAGCCGCTTTATCCACTTGTTGGTTGTTCTGGTGTTCCTCAGTGGCCCGACTCTTGGGTACATGGGCATCTACATGACGTACCTTCACCACCAGATTCTGCACCCGGGCAGCAATATCTTTCCACAGTGCAGCAGCCCAGATGGGTTTACCTCTGCGTTGCCAGTTGCTCTGCTTCCATTGCTTCAACCACCCCCACAGGGCATTTGCCACCATCCATGAGTCAGTATAGAGATAAAGTACTGGCCACTTTTCTCGTTCAGCAATGTCCAGGGCCAGCTGGATGGCTTTCACCTCGGCAAATTGACTCGATTCACCCTCTCCTTCAGCAGTTTCTGCAACTTGTCGTCCAGGACTCCATACAGCTGCCTTCCATCTCCGATGCTTTCCCACAATACGGCAAGAGCCATCAGTAAACAAGGCATACTGCTTTTCACTTTCTGACAGTTTATTATATGGTGGGGCCTCTTCAGCACGCACCACCTCCTCCTCTGGTGACATTCCGAAATCTTTGCCCTCTGGCCAGTCCATGATGACTTCTAGAATGCCTGGACGACTGGGATTTCCTATTCGAGTTCGTTGTGTAATTAGTGCAGCCCATTTACTCCATGTAGCATCAGTTGCATGATGTGTAGAGGAGACCCTGCCTTTGAACATCCAGCCCAGCACGGGCAGCCGGGGTGCCAGGAGGAGCTGTGCTTCAGTGCCAATCACTTCCGAAGCAGCTCGAACCCCTTCATAGGCTGCCAGTATCTCTTTCTCAGTTGGGGTATAGCTGGCCTCAGATCCTTTGTATCCCCTACTCCAAAAGCCGAGGGGTCGACCTCGAGTCTCCCCTGGAGCTTTCTGCCAGAGGCTCCAGGTAGGACCGTTCTCCCCAGCTGCAGTGTACAGCACATTTTTTACATCTGGTCCGGTTCGGACTGGTCCAAGGGCTACTGCATGAACTATCTCGCGTTTAATTTGCTCAAAGGCTTGTTGCTGCTCAGGGCCCCATTTAAAATCATTCTTCTTCCGGGTCACATGATAGAGAGGGCTTACAATCGAACTGTAATTTGGGATGTGCATTCTCCAGAACCCCACTGCACCCAAGAAAGCTTGCGTTTCTTTCTTATTAGTTGGTGGAGACATTGCTGTTATCTTGTTGATCACATCTGTGGGGATCTGTCTACGTCCATCTTGCCATTTTATTCCCAAAAATTGAATCTCCTGTGCAGGTCCCTTGACCTTACTCCGTTTTATGGCAAAACCGGCTTTCAGCAGGATTTGGATTATTTTCCTCCCTTTCTCAAAGACTTCTTCCGCTGTATCGCCCCACACAATAATGTCATCAATGTATTGCAGGTGTTCTGGAGCTTGCCCCTGTTCCAGTGCAGTCTGGATCAGTCCATGGCAAATGGTAGGGCTGTGTTTCCACCCCTGGGGCAGTCGGTTCCAAGTGAACTGGACACCCCTCCAAGTAAAAGCAAACTGGGGCCTGCACTCTGCTGCCAAAGGAATGGAGAAAAATGCATTGGCAATATCAATCGTGGCATACCACTTGGCTGCTTTTGACTCTAGTTCATACTGAAGTTCTAGCATGTCCGGTACGGCAGCACTCAATGGTGGTGTGACTTCATTCAGGCCACGATAGTCTACTGTTAGTCTCCATTCTCCATTAGACTTTCGCACTGGCCATATGGGGCTATTGAAGGGTGAGCGGGTCCTGCTGATCACCCCCTGACTCTCCAGTCTACGGATCAGCTGATGGATGGGAATCAGGGAGTCTCGGTTGGTGCGATATTGCCGCCGGTGCACTGTTGTGGTCGCAATTGGCACTTGTTGTTCTTCAACTTTCAGCAACCCCACAGCAGAGGGATCTTCTGAGAGACCAAGCAAGGTGGACAGCTGCTCAATTTCCTCAGTCTCCAAAGCAGCAATACCAAAAGCCCACCGGTACCCTTTTGGGTCTTTGAAGTACCCTCTCTTGAGGTAGTCTATGCCGAGGATGCATGGAGCCTCTGGACCAGTCACAATAGGGTGCTTTTGCCACTCCCTCCCAGTCAGGCTGATTTCAGCCTCCAGCACAGTCAACTCTTGGGATCCTCCTGTTACTCCAGAAATATAGATGGGTTCCACCCCTTGACAGCTTGATGGCATCAGGGTACACTGTGCACCGGTATCTACTAGAGCCTTATACTTCTGTGGGACTGATGTGCCAGGCCATCTGATCCACACAGTCCAGTAAATCCGATTGTCCCCTACCTCCACCTGGCTGGAGGCAGGGCCCCTCTAATGGTCGTCACAGCATTGGACACTTAAGTCGTGTTGAAAGGGATTATTCTTCGTTATCACAGGAGCTGGAGTAAAATCAGCTCTTCCACTCCATCTGGGAAACTGCTCACCAGAGACTGAAGCCGTAGCTCTCATGGGACGATCAGTCTTGGCCCTTGCTCCCCTCTTCAGTTCACTCACCCGTTCCTCCAAAGCTGAAGTAGGTTTTCCATCCCACTTTGTCATGTCTTCTCCGTGATCCAGCAGGTAAAACCATAGGGTACCCCGTGGCGTATACCTTCTGTATCTCCTCTCTTGAACAATAGGACGTCTTTTGTTAATAGCTGAGACGCGTGTTGGTACACGTGAGGAGCTGGATAAATCAGATACATCGTCCCTCAATTTGTCGAGGTCCTGGGACAGTTTTTTCACAGCTGAGATGATGGAAGGAGTGAGATTGTCTTCGAACTCTCGGAGTTTATGAACCATTTCATCCACTGTTAGTGGTACTATGTCATTCCAGGTCACTGTTGCCAATGAATGGGCATATGATGACGGTGCATTCCGTGTAAGTTTTCGCCACATGGGTCGTGTACATTCAACTTCATCTGGATCTATAGGTGTATCCCCGTTATTCGGCTTGATGTGATAGATCATCTCTACGATGGCCGATTCCCTCAGAGACTGGATGCCTTTGTCTATAGTAGTCCACTTGGCCGAACGACTCGTAACATCGTCCTTGTACGGAAACCTTTCTTTCACAGCTGCCAAGAGCCTCCTCCAAAGGCTGAGGGACTTTTTCTCTCTTGCAATTGCTTTGTCAATTCCCCCTTCTCTAGCAAGTGATCCCAGCTGCTTGGCTTCTGTACCTTCTAGTTCGTGACCATCGGCCCCATTGTCCCAGCATCGGAGTAACCAGGTGATGATGTGCTCCCCTGGTTGACGGGTAAAATCTTTTCGCATATTCCGCAGCTCGGTTGAGGTCCGAGGTCGAGAAGTTACTTCTTCTTCTTCTTCGTCATGTGAGGATGACTCCTGATCAGATTCTGGACCGGGTGGTGAATTCATTGGTTCTTCATCTCGCTTCACCCTTTTTGCCTCCTTTTTGCTTGTTCTCTTGCGTACAGGGGCAACTGATATTGGTACGACTTGGTCCTCTGGTTTGGCTGCAGTGATTATCACTGTGGTTTGAGTAGCGACTGTACTTGTTGCTGGGGGTGGTGTAGCTACCGTGCTTGGAGCTGGGGTAACCGCGCTGTCTGTTGCAGTTGAAGTTTGAGCAGCTGCTGTACTTGCCACTGGGGTAGCTGCGCAGTTCATTGCAGCCAAAGTTTGAGTAGCGACTGTCACTTTGCCCTCAAATCCGCCGACATTCTTTTCCTTTTGAAGGTGCTGAATAGTGTTGAACAAGGCCCTGTAAGCATAGGCCAAGCCCCAGCACGTTGCCGTGATTTGTCCATCTCTGGTATGGCCAGAATGACCACACACCTCATTTAAGTGTTTTACTAATTCTTCTGGATTTTGCAGTTGTTCGGTAGTGAAATTCCAAAATACTGGAGGGGCCCACTGACCTAGATACTTGCCCATACTATCCCACACACCCTGCCACTCATGGCTGTCCAGCCTCTGGGAAAATCTCTCGGTCCTCCTACATCGTCGTTTGACCCCAGACAAGACCCAAACCTGAATCTGCTTAACTCTTGAAATCAGTAGTGGGCAAAACACACTCTGTATGCGTGTTAGCATGGTGATTCCCATCACCATCAGCAAACAAGTCTCAAGAGCATTAAAAGGCCATTTAAAAAATTCAAAACTCTCAAATGTAAATGGTCTGGGGGGACGACTAGGAGGGTAAAAGGATGTCTCCTTCACAGGTTGAGCACCTGAGAAGGAGAAAAAAGATGTGTAATTGCTAAGCACCTCCATCATATACCTCCCAAAGTATAAAGGTGGTGACCACACTGGGAACATAAACCAGATCAGTTTCATGATCAATGATTCTATTGTATTACAAGTCATTACCATAAAGTACAATGGGATAAAAACCTTAGCCCAAGCCCCACACTTGAAAAACACTAATACAGCCAATACCGGATGGACGTAAGATATGGTATACTGAAACTGTGAGATCAAGAGGAAAAACCTTGAGAGCCAATAAATCAGCATTGTGACGAGTGACTATCAATCCAGTCAGATCTGTTCTTATCTCAACCCCTCGAGCCCCACGTTGGGCGCCAAAAAGAACTGTCGTGGTTTAAACCCAGTCAGGTAACTTGTTCACTCACTCCCAGTGAGTGGTGCCAAGCTGACAACAATCAAGGTCCGTGTTCGTCTCCCCCCCCCCTCCCTGCACCGGGGCTCTCCCCTTCCCCGCTCCCGGAGGAACGGGGAGGAGGATCGAGAGAGTGCAACTCCTACGGGTTGAGACAAGAACAGTCCAGCAACAAATCACCACCGCTACTATCAGCTAAAACAATGATAAGGGAAAATAACAAGGGAAGAGAATACGATACCACCGGCCAAGAAAACGAGTTCCACCCGGAAGCCCCTGTCCTTCCGGGCAACTCCCAGTTACCCCCCACCCCGGGCATGACGTGCTGTGGTATGGAATACCTCCCCGGCTAGCCCGGGTCAGGCGCCCCGTCTCTGCTTCCTCACAGCTTCCCCTCCTCCCTGGCAGAGCATGAGCCTCACAAAGTCCTTGGTCAGGGTAAACATCACTTAGCAACAACCGAAAACATCGGCTTCACCAACGCTGTTCTCAAAACTAGAAGTCAAAACACAGCACTGCACCAGTTAACACAAAGGAAAAAACATGACTGCTACTGCTGAACCCAGGACAGACTGCCATCTCTGTATCTTCTGTCCCCAGGGCACCCATCCCATTCATCAGTGGGCCTACATTGCCTCTGGTGTTAGTTTTATCTGCCATGTATTTGAAAAAGCTCTTTTTGCTGTCCTTGACCCTTCTCGCAAGGTTTAATTCTAAGGAGGCCTTAGTCATCCTAGCTGCCTTCCTACATCCTCTAGCATCAGCCTTATATTCCTCCCAAGTGGCCAGCCCCTCCTTCCATGACCTGTAAACTCTCCTCTTCCACTTGATCATACCCAGCAATTCCCTATTTAGCCACGCAGGTCTCCTGGCCCTCTTCCTTGACTTCCTACGTGTCGGGATGCTCTGATCTTGAGCTCGGAAAAAGCAATCCTTGAATGCCGATATGGGAGGCAAGTTTTATATGATGCAAAGCACATAGCATTCATAGAAGTAGAACTGCCAGGCAGTAAATAAACTTAATGAGGAAATCATACATGTATCCTGACAAAAATATTCTGGACACAATGTACAAAATTAGATAATGAAAAACTCAGTCAGTCCAACTCTTCTGGCTAATATTGAGCCTGCTGTCATTAAAGACAAACCTTTAAAGCAAATTCTACACTAAAAGTTTAAAAATTCTCTTAGATGAACTAAAGCTTTTTCAATCCTCAATCCCTATCCTTTATAAAACTCTGCATAAATTAACTTCATATTGTGTTCAACAAATACACATAGGGTTGATCAAAAGACTATATTTTAGTTCTGCACAAGGTGCATAATTCCCTCAATTGCTTGGGTATTCCAAGCGTTTGAAAATGAAAGATATTTCACTCATTTGCCAAACAGGTGACAGAACCTTTGACACCAATGATCTAGAGAGGTACCCAACATAAATTAGACAGGCTGGTTCCAATGAATTGAGTAATTCCTTCTAACAACTGCTCAGTCCAAAATACTTCTTTCTTAAATATGCTTCTTGCTATTTGAGTGACTGCTGTACTCAATGAGACAATTGCTATTCACTCTTTCCAAACAAATATAACATTTTAGACCTTCATTCTACTACCTCTAGTTGTCTCTTTTCCATACTACAGGGTGTTAACCGCCTAGGCCTTAACAATTTAAGCTGGAAAAAAGTTGGATGCACAAAGCAAGTCATAAATAAGCTACTTAATACAGTAGTTACTTGGGGATTAAAAACAGGGGTCTTCATGCTAGATACTCCAGGGCAGCCTTCGTTGTAGCCATCATGACATGGCTGAATTCAAGATCCTCAGGACAGTGATAAGAAAGTGCAGCAAGCTCACTGCCCTGGTCTTCAAGAGAGCAGACTTTGGACTCTTCAGGAACCTGCTTAGTAAGGTTCCATGGGATATAGACCTAGAGGGCAGGGGGGGCCAAAGTTGATATTCAAGGATCACTTGCTACAAGGTCAGGAGTGTTGCATCCCAACCAGAAGGAAGTGCAGCAGGAGGGCCAGGAGACCTCCTTGGATGGATAAGGAGCTGCTGAGGAAAATTCAAATGAAAAAAGAGGCTTATAAAATGTGGAAGCAAGGACAGGCAGACTGGGAAGAATATAGGGAGGTTGTCTGGAAAGCTAGGGACCAGGTTAGGAAAGCTAAGGTCAGATTAGAATTAAACTTGGCTAGGGATGTGAAAGATAACAGGAAGGGATTCTACAGGTGCGTAGCAAATGAAAACCAGACTAGGGACAATGTAGGCCCCCTCAGGAAGCTCTCGGGAGACCTGGCTACCCTGGATTTCGAGAAGGCTGAGGTTCTGAATGACTTCTTTGCCTCATTCTTCACGATCCTTAACATCCCTAGCCAAGTTTAATTCTAACTGGGCCTTGGCTTTCCTAACCTGGTCCCTAGCTTCCCAGACAACAACCCTGTACTCTTCCCAGGCAGCTTGTCCTTGCTTCCACATTTTATAAGCCTCTTTTTTCATTTGAATTTTCCTCAGGAGCTCTTTGTCTGTACAAGGATGTCCCCTGGCCCTCCTTGCTGCACTTCCTTTCAGTTGGGATGCAGCACTCCTGAGCTTGTAGCAGGTGATCCTTGAATATCAACCATGAGTCTTGGGCCCCCCTGCCCTCTAGGGCTATATCCCATGGAACCTTAATAAGCAGGTTCCTGAAGAGGCCAAAGTCTGCTCCCTTGAAATCCAGGAGAGTGAGCTTGCTGCACACTCTTCTCACTGTCCTGAGGATCTCAAATTCAACCATATCATGGTCGCTGCATCCAAGGCTGCCCTGGAGCATCACATTTACAACGAGCCCTTCCCTGTCAGTGAGCACAAGGTCAAGCATGGCACCTCTCCTTGTCAGCTCCTCTATTACTAGCAAAAGGAAGTTGTCTTCCACACATTCAAGGAACCTCCTGGATTGCTTGTGCTGGGCCATACTGTCCCTCCAGCTGATATCAGGGTGATATAAGTCCCCCATGAGAACAAGGGCATGCAAGCATGAGGCTGCTCCTATCTGTCTGTAGAGTGCTTCATCCATAGTTTCCTCTGGATCAGGCAGCCTGTAACAGATACCCAAGGTAATGTCTCCCATCACTGTTCTCCCTTTACCCCTGATCCACAAACTCTTTTTTGACTGATCACCTGTCCCCAGACAGAGTTAAGTACCCTCCAGCCTATCCCTAACATAAATAGCATCTTCCTCTCCCCGCTTGCTGGTCCTTTCTTTTCTAAAGTGCCTGTAACCTTCCATTCCAACACTCCAGTCATAGAAGCCATCCCACCATGTTTCTGTGATGCCTATTATATCATACCCCTGTAGATGCGCACACATCTCTAATTCCTCTTGTTTGTTCTCCATGCTGCTGGCGTTTGTATAGAGGCATCTGAGCCGAGATCCAAATGAAGCCAGCTCATTGGCTGGAAGGGCTGGAATATCTCTACGTTGCTCCAAGCATTTATTGTAGGTGTTGGCAACTGACTGGTAGTGTTGGGATGGAAGGATGACCCCCTCCCCCCAATACATTTAATTAAAAGCTTCTTTGACCAGTCTGGAGAGCATCCTACCAAAACTGCTCTTTCCCTTCTTTAGCATCAGACCAGCTCCACCAGCCCCTACTAGACCTGGCCTACAAACTTGATTCCAGTGTTCAAGACACCCAAGCTCCTGACTATGACACCACCCTTCTAACCATTTATTAACTTGGTTAAGCCTAGCTTTTTTAAGGTCCTCCCCTATATCCTGGAGAATTGATGAAAAGACTGTGCTCCAGAGCCCCTAACCACCTCTCCCAGGGCTCTATAGTCCTTATGTTCTCCTGGCTACTACTATCTATATCACTGGCACCCACATGGATCACTAGAAGTGGGTAATAGTCCATGGGACTTACTAGAGCAGGCAGCCTCTCTGCAGCATCACTGATCTGTGCCCCAGGTAGGCAACACACCTCCCTTTGAGACTGATTCAGGCCAACAGGCAAGTGCTTCTGTCACTTTCAAAGTAGAGTCTCCTACTACTACGACCTGCCGCTTTTTCCTGGCAGCACCAGTAAAGATCTTTACCAGTGCATCAGCCGGCTGTTTCTGGTGCAAGTGTGTTTCCTCATCAGCCCCCTGCAGGACAGCAAAGCAGTTCTGGGTGGGGACAACAGATTTAGGAGGAAGCCCCTTGCTTTTAAGCGTCCTCTTCCTCCCTTTTTGTTGTTTGTTTGTTTTTTTTTTTTGTTACTATTTCCTGTCTTCCTGGGTTAACAGCCTCCTTCTTTCCTCCATGAACTACAGTGGACTCTGGAGACCCCTGCACAGTTTGGGTCGGGAGCAAGGATTCTTGCTTCTTCTCAGCTTCCCTGACATCTTGTAGTCTATTAATAGCATCCCGCAGCTCTGCCACCTGCTGCAGGAGGACCTCCGCCAGGGAGCACTGAGTACAGCCCTGCCGATTGTGCACCTATCCCTCACAAGACCAGTGCAGGTATTCTCTACACCCCGAACTCTGCACTGCAGCCTCCCCTGTCATCGGCTCTGTATGGGTGCCTATTCTGGCCACCGCTGGGCTAGCCAGAGAAGAATTCCCAGATTGGGCTCAGGTCATGCGACGAGTGCTCACCATCCCCCTCGCTTGCCCGCGTGAACTGCCTCAACCTGCCCTGGTCACTTGCGCTCCCCGGGGCAGGTTTTTAACCAGTCAGGGATGGTGCCTCTCCTCCTGCCTCCACCCCCTGTGAGTCAGCAGCTCGCGTCGGCTGAGCTGCCAGCTCCTGGGCAAGTCCTTCGAGGACTTAAGGATCTTTCGGTGGCTCTTGCTAAGTGCAAGGTCCTACACATGGGTCGGAGCAATCCCAGGCACAGCTACAGGTTGGGCAGAGAAGAGATTCAGAGCAGCCCTGTGGAGAAGGACTTGGGGATGTTGGTCAATAAGAAGCTTAACATGAGCTGGCAGTGTGCACTTGCAGCCCAGAAAGCCAAACATATCCTGGGCTGCATTTTGGGTCTCTATAGTTTGGAGAAGAGGAGACTGAGGGGTGACCTTATTAGTGTCTATAAATATATAAAGGGGGAGTGTCACGAGGATGGAGCCAGGCTCTACTCAGTGGCAAACAATGATAGGACAAGGGGTAATGGGTACAAACTGGAACACAAGAGGTTCCACTTAAACTTGAGAAGAAACTTCTTCTCAGTGAGGGTGACGGAACACTGGAACAGGCTGCCCAGGGAGGTTGTGGAGTCTCCTTCCCTGGAGACATTCAAAACCCGCCTGGACACATTCCTGTGTAACATTATCTAGGTGTTCCTGCTCCGGCAGGGGGATTGGACTAGATGATCTTTCGAGGTCCCTTCCAATCTCTAGCATACTGTGATACTGTGAAAAGCAGTGTGACTAGCAGGTCGAAGGAGGTGATCCTGACCCTCTACTCTGCTCTTGTGAGACCCCACTTGGAGTATTGCATACAGTTCTGGTGTCCTCAAAATAAAAAGGACATGAAAATGTTGGAACAAGTCCAGAGGAGGGCCACGATTGTGGAGGCAGTGTTCTCACAGGAGAATGGATAATTGGTACATAAACTCTGAATAATCCTGAAAGATACAGCAAGGCCATGAAAGGCCTGAGGAAGCTTAAGCAAGCAAGATAAGAGGAAGCTATAATTCAATGAGCTAATGAGAACTGTGGACTATTGGCAAGCTTTCGAGGTCAAGTTCTCACACCTGTGCTTAACCAATTATATGTTAGTCACTAAGGGTCTTCAAGACATGTATCCAATCATAATATGCCAAATCACTGTAAGTGCATGTAAGAAATAGTATATCAGGAGTTAAAGCTTTGTAGTTAATGTCAATCTCTTGATCACATTGACCGTCTCTGCGTTGTCCGTGACTCCCGTGTCAACAAGTGGCGCCCGAACAGGGACCCTCAAATAAGTAATTTGCAGACTGCAAGTTTGAAATTCCGACAGGAAAAGAGGGGGCGGAGATCCAGCTGAAATCAGCGCTGCCCCGGCACTGGAAGTCAGATGTCTGCAAAACTTCGGGAATCTCACCCTGATCAGGTGAGCAGCTGGGGAGGAGATGGGGTCCACTCTATCCAAAGAGGAAAAGGCGGTGGTGAAGCTCCTCCAGCACATTCTCCCTTAGAGGGGACTGCAATATGATAGTGCCGCCTTACAGAGATTGTTAAAATGGTCCCATGATTGCGGCTTTATCCCCACCGTGCAAGCAGCTTTTGAGGTTCCAGAGTGGGACCGAATAGGCTGGGCTCTGTGGAATGAGATCAGTAAAGGGACAAAGAATGCTCAAAAACATTCTACACTTTGGAGATTAGTGCTAGAAACCCCAAAAGAGATGAAGTCAGAAAGGGCTGCTGTAGCGTCTATTTTTGCTGCCACCGCTTCAGAAGGAGCTATCTCGTCTAACCCCAGTCATAGCGCTACGGCTATGACTTTTGCAGCCCCAGTGGTGCCTGGTACAGCACTGAAAAAATCAACGCACTGTATCGATAACGACAAGAGTCAGGAGCGCCGATGACCGCGAACCAAACCGGATGTGACCGAGAAGAAAGATACAGCTGTAAACAAAGAGGATTCTGAGTCCAAATTGGAGCCGGATCCCGAGTCCCCTGAGTCCGAACCCGACCTGTATCCTCGGCTTCCAGTCTCCCAGTCAGCCTCTCTCAGCTTTGCCTGTTCGGCACACGGACAAATACTCACCGGTCATGGGGACGCACAGCTGCAGCATCTAATGAAGAAACTTGAAGCCCTCGAGACCCGAGGCAAGACCATCCCATCAGCCCCGCCACCCTATCCTCCTCAGAATCCTTTTTTGAAAGAAGGGACGCAGGGGGAGGGAGCGGAAGGAGAGTCTGGGGGCACAAATCCTGTGCACCGTTGGCACGGGTTAATCCAAGATGCTATTATTACTGGTCAATTTTCTGCAATGGGCCTCTCTGCATATCCTGTGTTTACTACACAGCAGGGGGCTAAAGAGTAGGAAGCTTTTGATCTCAAAATAGTTAAGAAGGCCCGACAAGCGGTGACCACATATGGGTTAAAATCCTCTTATATTCAAGCTGCAGATGTTATGATTTTTTTTGCGATTGACAGGAGACTTTAATGACCCCCCTGCTATAATACATGGTCAGGCATTAGGTTCAGGTTATATGCCTAAAACTCCAGGTATTCTGGTCAAGTACAAGGATTTGGAAACCTGCATTTGGAAAGGTCCTGCAGAAGTAAAACTAACTGGTTGAGGTTATATGTGTGCAATTACAGATTGCGGTCTGCGGTGGGTGCCAGCTCGGTGGGTGAAACCCTGGAAAGAGTCAGCACCGCCCAAGGAGAGCCAGGACATCCCCCTTGTCAGTGATTGAATGAATTGAAATTTGAGCGTAGGACATCTGTTTTATGGATGTTTTCAGTCCTTAAAGTGAAGGGAGCAACTTATTTTACCTTAAAGTAAAAAAAAAAAACCCACAAAAAAACACAAAAACACACCCCCCCCCCCTCCCCCCACACCCCCCCCGAACCTCCAGGGAAGTGAGACCAGCATGGGATACAGACGTATTGTGTGATTTTCTGGTGGTGGGAAGGTCTCTCATATGCTCTTATCAGGGGTATTGGTCATACTGTGACGGACCATGGACTTGGAGCCCATACACAACTCATTTGATACAGTCTCTCTGTGATACTCATGTACTAGAAGTTGGTAAATATAAGTATGTCCATGTTTCTATCGACCCTTGGAGGCCTTTATAGATATTGCTGGCCACTTCTTCCAACATAGGCTGACCACCTGTGTCAGAATGACTGTGCATTTTGGTCACTACAAAAGCCCAAGCCTCATACGATGTGGGGGAGGCAGAGCCCCTTTGGGGATGCCCGCTAAGGTTGAGCCTGCCACCTCACACAGCAATGATGCTTCTCAGAGCTGGTTTGCTATTACTCTCCGCAAGGTCCTTGTGCCACGTTCTGTACGTGGGACTGTAGTGGGAGTAATGATTGTCTGGATTTTGTGCTTCAAATATTGTAGTTGTGTGGAGTGGGCTTGTGGGATCCCATACGTGTGTGTGTGTGTGTGTTGAGGACAGATGGGGTTCTGTGCATTTTTTTTGTTGTTGGGTTCATGTAAAAGCTTTTAATGGGTAGCAGTTTAACATTTCGGGTAAGAAAGTGTTAATGCAAAATTGCAGTAGCTGCTAGAAAATGGTAAGGCAAAAACTAGAAAGATTCTAATACAATGGTAGTGTTATAAAGCAGGTAATGGAACAAATTAAGAGGGTGGGAGAAGTCCACTGGTAAGAAATTTCTTTGGCTAGTCCCTCGCTGCCATCAGCATCTTCAACATGCTGCTGCACCCTGTAATAGTTACTCTGCTAATGTAAATCTGTGTGTGCCTTGCCATCATAACAACTTGTTATTGGATGAAGCAGGTGAAACTCTGCATTGACAACAAGGTGCAAGGACTGAGGCTGACAAAATGCCTGCTGCCACAGTCAAGGGCAAGACTGGGTTGGCCTCTGTGTTTGCCACCAAGAAGAACCTTTAGCTCTGCTGCTGGCTGCAACCCAGCAGGCGTGGAGCAGTGGGGACACATGCCATGCCAGACCTTGATGTGAAGGATGGCCTCCCCTGTTACCAGAGAGCCATACAGCAGAAAAAAGGGGCAGGCCCAGCAGCCTGTAGTTGGCATATATTGGAGATATAATCTAGCCCAAATCCCCTGCTCACGTAGGGTCATCCAAAACATGTATAAAACAAGAAGGGGGAGATGTGGAGGCAGTGTTCTCACAGGAGAATGCATAATTGGTACATAAACTCTGAATAATCCTGAAAGATACAGCAAGGCCATGAGAGGCCTGAGGAAGCTTAAGCAAGCAAGATAAGAAGAAGCTGGTATTCACTGAGTTAATGAGAACTGTGGACTATTGGCAAGCTTTCGAGGGCAAGTTCCCACACCAGTGCTTAACCAATTATATGTTAGTCACTAAGCGTCTTCAAGACATGTATCCAATCATAAGATGCCAAATCACTGGAAGTGCGTGTAAGAAATAGTATATCAGGAGTTAAGGCTTTGTAATAAATTTGGCAATCGCTTGATCACGTTGATCGTCTCTGCGTTGTACGTGACTCCTGCCTCAACACACGAGGATGATCAGGGGACTGGAGCACCTCCCGTATGAAGACAGGCTGAGATAGTTGGGGCTGTTCAGCCTGGAGAAGAGAAGGCTGCGTTGAGACCTCATAGCAGCCTTCTAGTGTCTGAAGGGTGCCTATAAGGATGCTGGGGAGGGACTCTTCATTAGGGACTGTAGTGGTAGGACAAGGGGTAGTGAGCACAAACTTAAACAGGGGAAGTTTAGATTGGATATTAGGAAGAAGTTCTTTACTGTGAGGATGGTGAGGCACTGGAATGGGTTGCCCACCAAAGTTGTGAATGCTCCATCCCTGGCAGTGTTCAAGGCCAGGTTGGACAGAGCCTTGTGTGGCATGGTTTATTGTGAGGTGGCCTTGTTCATGACAGGGGGGGTGGAACTTGATGATCTTAAGCTTTTTTCCTTCCCTAACTATTCTGTGATTCTATGAAAACTGCAGCTTGAAGACTCGTGGTATATCTAGGAAACAGTCATCCAGTTAAACAGCAACCTACCTAAAATGTAGCCGGTTGATTATTGCAGAGCATAAACTTTTAAAACATCCATTAAAAAACTTAGCGTGTGTTCATATAAACATCACATCTTTGTATTTGGTTGACATAGGCGAATTTGTTAAAGTAATTAGGAAAGTGCTCATTTCTTACTAAAGGTATTATTAAAGGTTGACAAGCTTATCTACCTGTTAAAGCAGAGGCCAAGTAACCATTTATTCTAAAATTGCAGAATTGTATCATAAGAAATTCTGGACTTTAAATATACAACTTGAGTATTGGAAAGCTTGGTTTTAGCAGGAAGTATTATGATAGCAATGGTGATTAAATAGAATGCAATTTCTGGCACTTCTGCCGTCATATTGCTTTCAACTGCTGACTTGTTACTTTTTCAGAGTGTATGCCTTTATGAAAGTCATTAGTAATAGACTGGAGAAAATTTTCCTTGTGGTAATAACCTGCCCCCCTCCCAATGCAATTCTTGATTCAGAATTCAGTGAAGATACGATTTTAAAATAGGAAGTTGTGTTTAGAAGAAATGAGGTGTTATCTAAATGGCTTTAAATGAAACCACATTTCTGTTCATTCTCAATTTCACAACTAAATGGCTTGTCTCAAATGCTCAGTATAGATAGAAGTTCATAATCCTTTAATAACAATTTACCCGCTGTTCAAATCAATTTTATTTTTTGATTAACTGAAGATACTTTTTGGAAAGCATTATAAAATCATAAGAAAATAAGTAACTGTTTTGTTGACACAATCAATTTCTGATGTCACAGGGTGTGAAACTGTTAAAATGCCCAAACTGCAAATTCAAGGACAATGCCACATAGAAAACGAACTCTGAAAAATAAATTAGGGTATTCAATATAATTTTAATATTCTTTTAGGTAGCATTGGGGAAAGGAAGTATTTAGCACAGAAATCCAGTCTGGAACAAGTTTTTAGTCTTCAGTTAGCATTTAACCTGAATAATATTCTGCGGTTGAGATGAACTTGCACTTACTGTACAGCTGGAGGTAGTTTTGCACCTACCACAGCTAACAGTTTCAAAAAAGGCCCTCAAGTGTCTTCAGGAGGTAAAAGCAAGGAACTTGGCAGTTTATAATTTGAAAATGAAATCTCTCTGATAGTACAAATGAAAAATGTCACTGGAAGATAACACTATGTCATATCAGAAAAAAAATAGCTTATCTGAAATTCTGAGTCAGCAAGTTGATTTCAATCAAATGCATAAGTTCACATTCATTATATCTCCTGATTATCTTGTTGAATTACCTCCTGAGAAATTGGGATTTAAATAATCACATCATGGGAACATCTTAAATGAAAAACTCGTAGAACATACAGGTTTAAATGCTGAAAACTTTCTTCCAAAAAAGGGAAAGAATCCTATAATAGAGTATTTGGGTGGTAGAGGACAGCTTGCAGTTTTAACTTCACATTTTTTAATCTTCAATAAACAAATCTGCCAAGAAAGGAAACCGGCAATATCAGCCAAAACAAAGTAACCTCAAATATATTCAAATGTATTTTTTCTTCCATTAAGAAAATTAAAAGGAAATAGAGAAGCTGCTCAAATCTAGACACTGGTCTGATCTTTTGCTTCACTATGCAATGTGTTAATTGCATCTCATCTCTCTAATAGTATTTTTTTCAGAGGTTTCTGTTTTTGCAGAAAATGAAGCCTGTTTTGTTAATCACATTATTTTTTTTCCTTTTTATTACATCATATTTTTTCACCAGATAGGCAGCATATGACTTCAGTATAGACTAATACTTATGAATCCTGTCGTAAGTGGCCCAAGCCTTTTCCCCCTCCCTGCAATAGTTAGTGATCTACACTAAGATCATATTTTCTTGACATAATATGTTACACAAAATTAATCTGAGAATCATAGTTAATTTGCTAATAGAACCAAATAACGCAAACTGTTTATGGCAACGGTTCAATATTAAACTAATTTGAATGACAAAGGATTCTGAAATTTTTTTCCTTGGCTGTCCAAATTATAGGCAGCTTGATCTATGCTTAGGTGCCTAAATTAATGGCCTGGCTTTTCAAATATGCTAAGTATTTCCTAACACTTTGCACAAGTCCAGGGAGATGACGTCAACTGCTCTACCCCATCCATCAGTTCTGTAGTCCCATCATAGAAGGCCACCAAATTGGTCAGGCATGATTTCCCCTTAGTGAAGCCATGCTGGCTATCACCAACCACCTTGTTGTTTTTCATGTGCCTTAGCATGCCTTCCAGGAGAATCTGCTCCGAGATTTTGGCAGGCACAGAGGTGAGACTGACTGGTCTGTAGTTCCCTGGGTCTTCCATTTTCCCCTTCTTGAAAATGGGGGTTATATTCCCCTTTTTCCAGTTGTCAGGATCTTCACCTGACTGCCATGATTTCTCAAATATGATGGCCAGCGGCTTCGCAACTTCATTTGCCAGCTCCTTCAGGACCCACGGACTTGTGCACATTCATGTTCTTAAGATGGTCTTAGACAAGATCCTCTCCTACAGTGGGCCTAAGGTCTTCATTCTCGCAGTCCCTGCATCTGCCTTCCAAGACTTGGGTGGTGTGGTTGGATCGTTTGCCAGTGAAGACTGAGGCAAAGAAATCATTAAGAACCTCAGCCTTCTCCAAATCCAAATTAATTTATTAAATCTTAATTAATTAAATCTTACACAAACTTAATATTTTTGAAGGGTTATGAAAGTGGAAAATGCTTGTTTTAATTTCCTAAATTGCTTACAAAAGGAATTATATTTTAATGTTCTTGTACTAAAAAGTAACTTAAGTGGTTTGATAATCTAACATAAAGGAAACATTAAACAAAACAGTAAAACCACCCATAACATCAATTAAATTGTCTTCTAAACACCAAAACATCTAATTTTAATTGATAATGAAAGGCTTCAGCAGAGATTTATGCTTATAATATTTACTTAGAGATCATCTGATTTCCTCCTAGGGCTAATGTGGAAATTAATCCTCCTAGAAGCTTAGTGCGAGACATAGGAGACATAACCAAAAGTACTCATCCAGAAATTAAATTCATTTGGAGTTTTGGTGGTTGGTTTGTTTGGTTGTTTGCTTTAAAGGGAAGTAATGCAAACATTTCCCAGCATCCCTTATTTAGCTTAATGATTTTTCCTTGTGAAGGATGATGTTCAAATTCTCTAAAGCTTTGTTTGACTCTCTTGACCTCATTACCATTCTTCAAAATTAGATAAAAAGCAAGAAAACATTTTGGAGTTCATGATTTCTTTGAAGTGTTTGTCACAACACATAGGGGAAGTTCAACTTATCAGTCTTTACTGCTATTAAACATGTTTTGGGCCCAGAAGAAGGTTGAGTCATTCTGTCTGCAGGGTAAGAAAATACCTGGTTGTGTTAGAAAGCAGAATTCACATAAAAGGTCACATCTGATAAAAGGTACACGCATTTTTCCCAGAAACAGCAAGAACCAGAAACAAGAAGATTCAAATATACAAGGTGCTGCATATTTAACAAGTAATGTTCTTTGATAACATGACAAACACCCAATTGTGTAAAACAATTTAACTGGTCCACTGAAATATTTATTATAGAGTCCAGCCAATATTTTCCAGTTTGTGTTCTTGACATCAAGCCTAAAAAGCTACTCTTCTAAAAGTGATTGAGTTGGACTCATTAAAAAGATAACATTTAAAGAGAGCCATAAAGAAGTTGCATCAGGCACCCCCAAGAATGAAAGCCTCCAAAATTCTGAAACTACAACTGAAAATTTAGTTCTAGTTCCATTTTTAGGTACACTAACAAAACTGATCCAGGCATTTATAATGGATGGGAACCTAGCTGAGAGTTGATTCTCTCTCATGACTGAGAGATGTAACAAAGTATCTTGTCGGCCAGTGTATTCGGTACAGTATATGTTTATGTTCATCGTGACTGTTTGTCAGAAAGAGAAAGGCAGGAAAACATAGGTGTGCAGCTGTTCTATGACTTTCATACTTGGCCGCATTGGGGCACCTGGGCAATGCTCTGAGTGGACAACAGTGAGATCCTTGATGCTAATTTATTAGCAGTGGTGGTGGAAGGTTGTAACAGAAAATACCCTACTGAAGGGGAATGGCCTGGTGCAGATCAACCTTGGTATACATTACAGGATTGTGTTCAGCATGTTAAGGAAGAGATGAAGACTGCTATTTTTGTTGAAGATTCAGGCTCCACTATCAGTTCCAGTTTGGAACAGGATTATTAGGACTGCAACAGAGGCACATAAAGGCATTGTGATGACTTTATTGAAAAATTAAACTGGAAACCCCATAGGACAAATCATAGAGAAAATCCAGCAGTTAGGAGATTTGGGGGAATGGGGCCCCATACAAAACATGAGAGGTGATAACCGGAGGAGTGAGGTGAAAGGGAATCAACTCTCTTGGAGAGATATGTTTGCTGCCTTCCTGGAAGATGGGATGGCTTGAGATAAGATTGATGGGATTCTCGCCAATGAAACGTGGAAGCTGCACAAGCAACCTGGGTTGCATAAATCTGTGAAAAGGGTAAACAATCCAAGCTCAAAGTTGATGACATGACGGATGAAGTAATTCAACCTTCTGTTCCCCCCTTCGAGCCTCAGCGTGACAGTATACTTATCAATGGAGGGCCTCCCACTGGCAAGTCAACAGTTCCAGGGGATGAAAAGTGATGGGATCTGCATGCCAATCTTTATCTGTGGCCGCATGTTAAACTGTTAAAAAAAATTGAGAGAATTAAAAATGGACTGAGGTGAGGGCCAAGCTCCAGCACAAGAATGGGAGAGGACTGACCATCGTCCTCATGTAGAGCTTCAAATTTATTGGAAAAAATCAATCTATCTTGTCAAACGATTAAGGCCCTCACTGATACTGGAGTGGAGGCATCTTTAATTTATGGTAATCCTAAAAAACTTAAAGGGCAAAAGGTTTTGATTACAGGATTAGGTGGCAAACAAGCCGAAGTAGCATAGATAAAAATTGAGATGAAAATTGACACGCTGCCTAAACAAACTTATTCAGTGATGATTTTTCCTATCCCTGAATATATAATTGGAATTGACATTTTAAAAGGATTGACTTTATGCTTACCTGATGGCAAGTATCAATTCAGAACTAGGACAAATGTCTCAGCTCAGCCAGTTCTGGTTGGGAAAGTTAAAATGCCTCCACTACAAATCCCATCTGCCACCAAGGTAATCACAATGAAACAGTATTGTATACCAGGAGGACATGAAGAGATTTCATAGACTATTAAAAATTTATTAGATATGTGAGTGTTAAAATGAACATCTACTGCCTTTAATAATCTTATGCTGAATTATATGCCATATATGTGGCAATTAAACATTAAGAACTAGGACAATGTCATATATTTACAGATTCATGGTCAATTGCTAATGGTTTAGCTATCTGGCTCCCAACTTGGGCCAAACATGGCTGGAAAATTCATTCCAAAGAAGTATGGGGGAAGGAATTGTGGCAAAATATTTGGGCATTTGTCCAGCAAAATCAAGTCACAGTGTTCCGTGTAGATGCCCACTGTGGAACAGACACCCTAGAACAATGGTATAATACTGTTGCAGATGGACAAGGAAAAATCTCCCAAGTCATCATGGAAGGCCCTCATCATGAACAACAGATGGGTTTGGCCAAATAGTGTGTCAGTGACAAATAGATAACGGTCCGTGGTGAAACACACAAAAATGGAAAAGTACTGTTTGGCACAGGTTATGGGAACATAACCTTGAAAATAAGGGAGTTAACACCGCTGTTAGTGAAAGAGAGTGTTATGCCAATAAACATCTGTTCACATGCTGGCAATGTGTGCGTTTATGTTGCAACTGGCAACTTTCCACTCCAACCCGAGGGGGGATATTTGGACCTGTGCAGGGACGGACAAGGTGAGAAGGCTAGATGTGCATCTTGATTCGGGGGATGCCCTGACGACTCACTGCCTACCACCCCTCCGACCAGGCAACATGTTCCATCTCCTTCTCCTGCTTGGCAGTATCCCATTCAACCAGGGGTCGGAATGCATGTAACTTGCTTCGCATTAATATACATATATATTCCCTTCACATTAATAACTCAATAAATAGACTACAGAATTTAATTATTTATATTATGTTTGGTGTCATTGTACATGGGAATCCTACGAACCTTGAACAAATGGGCACACCAGAAATGTGGTCATCTTGGAGAGAAAGCCACTTACAGGCGGGCTCAAGACCACGGAATTGTTAGAAATTTGGATATCATTAAAATGGTGATAGCCCAGTGCTCTATCTGCCAACATACAAAGCAAAAGACTGTATTTCATATAGTGCCACTGGAAAAGACAATGCGGTATTAGTGATTAAATCTAGACAAGAAAAAACGGAATATGTCCCTGCAAATAAATGCTATTTGAGAGAATGATATTAGGTTTATTTTTGTATTTTACAGAAACTACAGATCCTAGACATCCTCAAATGTCTTATGGCCCTTTGGGCAATGCCATCACCCTAGGAAGATATCTGAAAAGGACTGAGATCCTGTTTGTGAGCTGGAGATGAAAGAGTGGCACCAAATCTTGGAGACAAGAGAATTGCATCTGTAATGTGAATGAACCTTCCTGTCTTAGCAAGTTCAACGTTTTCCTCAGGAGTACATAGGTAGACAACCAGTTTGTCAGAAAAATGCTACTAATAATTGTTTGTACAACATCAAAGGGATTAAGATGTAGTAACTATAGCTAATGCTAATGTTGCTGCCACATGATCTTATATTCACTGTGTGGATAGTACTGAAAATGTATACAACCTGAGTATCAGTATTTAGGGATATAACTCTAGCATCCCTAAATGTGCATAATAGTTATTACAATCATTTTGTTAACAATATGGAATTGCTGTCTATGGTACCAATCATGAGGCACTGTGTTTTGTGTGTCTCTGTCATGACTGGGAATCAAAGGACCAAATGTAATGGATAGGAACTTAGCTGAGAGTTGATTCTCTCTCATGACTGAGAGATGTAATGAAGTATCTTGTCAGCCACAGTGTATTCGGTAGAGTATATATGTTTATATTCATCGTGACTGTTTGTCAGAAAGAGAAAGGAAGGAAAACATAGGTGTGCAGCTGTTCTACAACCATCATACTTGGCCACACTGGGGCACCTGGCCAATGCTGTCAGAGTGGACAACAGTGAGATCATGAGAAACAGCATGGGCCCACGAGTAAACAATTAGAGATCTGGCATAAAGCCGGTTGTTTTTCTAAGGGTATAAAAGTGGGACCCTCTTTGGCCATAGAATAACAGAATCATAGAAAAGTTAGGGTTGGAAAGGACTTTTTCCAGTCATTAGGACCTTCACCTGACTGACATGATTTTTCAAATAAGATGGACAGTGGCTTAGCAACTTCATTTGCCAGATCCTTCAGGACCCACGGATGGATTTCATCAGGTCCCATGAACTTGTGCACGTTGAGAAGCCTCACCTATGGCTGGATGCGCCATGTAGGAATTTTCCCAGATATCTGAGATTCCTGGCATTGGCTGCAATGGGGCTTCCCAGCTGGAAGCATGGGCCTGGATGATTATTCACTGGTATTTGGAGATATATTTCTTCTTAATCTCTGTTCCCTCTGTGCAGTAATGAGTTGATGAATTGCTAGTTTTCCTCTGTACTTTACTTATATCTCTGATTTGTTTTATTGTACTTATTTACGATATATATACACACCTGATTTGCATTAGTGCACTTGTTTAATAAGCTCTGCGCATCATACAGCTAGTGTGTGGTCACTTAGTGGCATACCCTGCCTGTTAGCAGAACAGCATTCAAATAAAAGCAGTTTTCAGAGGCGAAAATACACAAAATATGAAAATAAATATTCAGACTGAATTTTCAGTCTCTGTTAGTATTAGAGCACTACTGACATCTGATAGAAAAGCTGCATTTCAGTGGTAATTACTTCCCTGTTATTCTGTGGATTATTTCACTTCAATGGTATAGTGTGACCAGCAGGTTGAAGGAGATAAACCTGCCCTTCTGCTCTGCTCTTGTGAGACCGCACTTGGAGTATTGTGTGCAGTTTTTGTGTTCTCAACATAAAAAGGACATGGAACTGTTGGAACTATAAGTCCAGAGGAGGGCCACAAGGATGGTCAGGGGGCTGGAGCATATCCTGTATGAAGACAAACTGAGAAAGTTGGGGCTGTTCAGCCTGGAGAAGAGAAGGCTGCGTAGAGACCTTCAGATTCCAGGATCTGAAAGGGGCCTATAAGGATGCTGGGGAGGGACTCTTCATTAGGGACTTCAGTGACAGGACAAGGGGAAATGGGTGAAAAATTAACCAGGGGAAGTTTAGACTGAATATAAGGAAGGTCTTTACTGTAAGGGTGGTGAGGCCCTGGAATGGGTTGCCCAGGGAAGTTGTGAATGCTTCATCCCTGGCAGTGTTCAAGGCCGGGCTGGACAGAGCCTTGTGTGACACGGTTTAGTGTGAGGTGTCCCTGCCCATGGCAGAAGGGTTGGAACTAGATGATCTTAAGGTCCTTTCCAATCCTAACTATTCTATGATTCCATAATAGTGTTAGATATTTGCCCTTCTAAAGGCTAGTGACAGATTAAACCTTCTCCTTGATATTTTTAAGAACTCCAGTGAAATCTTTGGATCTCATGTTTGTTTTGGCCAATGACTTTGTGAGTCTCATGCTCTGCCAGGGAGGAGGGGAAGCCAGGAGGAAGCAGAGACAGGACACCTGACCTAAACTGACCAAAGAGGTATTCCATACTGTCGTGGTTTAAACCCAGTCAGGTAACTTGTTCACTCACTCCCAGTGAGTGGTGCCAAGCTGACAACAATCGAGGTCCATGTCCCCCCCCCCACCGGGGTTCTCCCCCATTCCCGGAGGAACGGGGAGGAGGATCGAAAAAAAAAGTGCAACTCCCACGGGTTGAGACAAGAACAGTCCAGCAACCAATGTACACAAATCACCACCGCTACTATCAACTACAACAATGATAAGGGAAAATAACAAGGGAAGAGAATACGATACCACCGGCCAAGAAAACGAGTTCCACCCGGAAGCCCCTGTCCTTCCGGGTAACTCCCAGTCACCCCCCACCCCGGCCATGATTTGCTGTGGTATGGAATACCTCCCTGGCTAGCCCGGGTCAGGCGCCCCATCTCTGCTTCCTCCCGGCTTCCCCTCCTCCCTGGCAGAGCATGAGCCTCACAAAGTCCTTGGTCAGGGTAAACATCACTTAACAACAACTGAAAACATTGACTTCACCAACACTGTTCTCAGGCTGGAAGTCAAAACACAGGACTGCACCAGCTAGCACAAAGGAAAAAAAAAAAAACCATGACTGCTACTGCTGAACCCAGGACACATACCACAGCACATCATGCCCAGGACGTAACTGACAGTTACCCAGAAGGGCTAGGACTGCAGGGTCGGAGGAGGTATTGGTCGGCGCTTGGTCGGGCTGGGGGGGAGGGGGGCGCGAGTTATAGGTTGGCTGGTGGTGAGGTGTTGTATTTTCTTTCCTTGTTATTTCCTTTATCATTATTATTATTGGTGGTAGCAGTAGTGATATGTGTTATACCTAAGTTACTGGACTGGGAGGTTGTCCAGGAAGCTAGGGACCAGGTTAGGAAAGCTAAGGCCCAGTTACAATTAAACTTGGCTAGGGATGTGAAAGATATCAGGAAGGGATTCTATAGGTACATTGCAAATCAAAGACAGACTAGGGACAATGGGGGCCCTCTCCAGAAGCTATTGGGAGAACTGGCTACCCTGGATTTGGAGAAGGCTGAAGTTCTCAATGACTTCCTTGCCTCAGTCTTCACTGGCAAACAATCCAACCACATCACCCAAGTCTTGGAAGGCAGATGCAGGGACAATCAGAATGAAGACCTTAGGCCCACTGTAGGAGGGGATCTGGTTCAAGACCATCTTAAGAACCTGAACGTCCAAGTAACCTGATTAAATCCATCCACGGGTGCTGAAGGAGTTGCTAAGCCACTGTCCGTCATATTTGAAAAATCATGGCAGTCAGGTGAAGTTCCCGATGACTGGAACTATAACCCCCATTTTCAAGAAGGGGAAAATGGAAGACCCAGGGAACTACAGACCAGTCAGTCTCACCTCTGTGCCTGCCAAAATCTCGGAGCAGATTCTCCTGGAAGGCATGCTAAGGCACATGAAAAACAACAAGGTGGTTGGTGACAGCCAGCATGGCTTCACTAAGGGGAAATCCTGCCTGACCAATTTGGTGGCCTTCTATGATGGGACTACAGAACTGATGGATGGGGTAGAGCAGTAGACGTCATCTACCTGGACTTGTGCAAAGTGTTCGACACTGTCCCACATGACATCCTTTTCTCTAAATTGGAGAGACATCCTTTTGATGGACAGACCACTCAGTGGATAAAGAACTTTCTGGATGGCCACACGCAAAGAGTTGTGGTTAACCGCTCACTGTCCAGCTGGAGACCAGTAACGAGTGGTGTCCCTCGGGGATCAGTGTTGGGGCCGGTCTTGTTCAACATCTTTGTCGGTGACACGGACAGTGGGATTGAGTGCTCTCTCAGCAAGTTTGCTGATGACATCAAGCTGTGTGGTTCGGTTGATACACTGGAGTAAAGGAAAGCCATTCAGAGGGACCTTGACACACTTGTGAGGTGGGCTGATGACGACCTTATGAAGTTTAAGCATGACAAGTGCAAGGTCTTACACCTGGGTTGGAGCAATCCCAGGCACAGCTACAGGTTGGACAGAGAAGAGATTCAGACCAGCTCTGCGGAGAAGAACTTGGGTGTGGTGGTTGACAAGAAAATGAACATGAGCCAGCAGTGTGCACTCGCAGCCCAGAATGCCAACCGTGTCCTGGGCTGCATCAAAAGGAGAGTGACCAGCAGGTCGAAGGAGGTGATCCTGCCCCTCTACTCTGCTCTTGTGAGACCTCACCTGGAGTATTGTGTGCAGTTCAGGTGTCCTGCACATAAAAAGGATGTGGAACTATAAGTCCAGAGGAGGGCCACAAGGATGATCAGGGGACTGGAGCTCCTCCGGTATGATGACAGGCTGAGAAAGTTGGGGCTGTTCAGGCTGGAGAAGAGAAGGCTGCATGGAGACATCATAGCAGCCTTCCACTGTCTGAAGGGTGCCTATAAGGATGCTGGGGAGGGCCTCTTCATTAGGGACTGTAGTGATAGGACAAGGGGTAACAGGTTAAAACTTCAACAGGGGAAGTTTAGGTTGGATATTAAGGAAGAAGTTCTTTACTGTAAGGGTGGTAAGGCACTGGAATGGGTTGCCCAGGGAGGTTGTGAATGCTCCATCCCTAGCAGTGTTCAAGGCCAGGTTGGACAGAGCCTTGGGTGACATGGTTTAGTGTGGGGTTGGAACTAGATGATCTTAAGGTCCTTTCCAACCCTAAATATTCTATGATTCTATGATTTTATGATTCTATGATTCTATCTTCCCATAGCACCTAATTCAGGGTGAGAGATGGGCTAGTTCTCAAACTTCTAAATTGACTAATTAGCTCTTTACTTCAAAGAACTCCTGCAAGATTCTTCTATTGTGGTAATTTCCAAAAATGCAAATTAATTTCTAATTAAAACTACCCTGAATAGCTATTTTTTCTTTTGATGAGCAAGTTAATAGAAAAACTGTTTGGAAATACTGCATCAGTTCACATGTAAGTTAACTAATAATTAACACACCCTGCTTCATAAAATGCTTAATAACTATCTGAAGAGCCCTGTATAAACACTGGTATTAGAGATGCCAGCTGCAAGTGGGCTACAGCATTTTTTTGCTACATTTTTTGTAGTGCTTTGCTTTTTTTTTAACAAGGCAGAGCCCTCACTCTGTTTAACTGTTTATATGTATCTTCTAGTTTCCAAATCTTGGTGGAAGGGTTTACATCTTTCAGGACTTTCTTAAAGACCTTAAGAGCTATAACATGGCTTTCTTTTTCTCCCCTAACACTGCGGAATAATTGTAGAACATTTTGAACAGTCTCCACAGAGGGCGCAGCGATCCCCTGACAACGTACCTGGCAGGAAAAGCCCAGCCTCCCTCAGGGAGCGGAACACCATTGGCTCGTCCGCGCGCGGGCCCACAGCTGGGCAGAAAGTCCAGGCCGCGGGCTCCCGGGCAGGCCGGCAGTCAGCCCCGCCCAATCGAGCCCCCGACGCCACTTGCATGAGCAAGAGGAATACAGCTCCCGGCTGCCCCTAGGAACACATCTGTTACCGCCGCGGGGGGCGGCTGGGAGCTGCGGTCACTCCAGCCCTTTCTGCCCGGCGCCCCCGCCCGCGGGCCGAGTCCCCGCCTGCCGCGGGAGCGCAGCGCAGGGAGGCGGGCCGGGGAGCGCCGGGAAGCGCCGCTGAGTGGAGCTGTTCAGAGTCTAGGTGCTGAGTCTTCCCCGGCTGGCAGAGGCTGTGGCGGTACTCCACGGAGCGGCAATTGCCCCGGCTCCCAGCCGCTTCCGCCAGACACTCTGAGCGCCGCCCCGCCGTGGATGCAGCAACTCCAGGCGACCCTGGCTCCACAGGGGAACGCGGCAGGTAAAGCCTCCCCCATTCCCTCCCTGCTCATCCACATTGCACCCCCGCCTGCCCCCTCGCCTCCGAGCTGCCGGTGGGGCCCGGAACAAGGGGCTTTAGGCAGCCGAGCGCCGGAGGCTGATGGAGACACAAGTTGTCTGGAGGGAGAGAGCACCGCGAGGTGGACCACAAGGAATAATGCGGTGCAGTGCATATGCTTTTTAATTAGTTTTGTTATTTTAATTTCATGGGTTTGGGAAAGAGAAGAGTAGGATGACTGGTTAACTGCAAATATCTCTGCTTAGTTACATGTAGGAAAAAAACACCAAACATCTAAATATATTAATTGACTCTTGGAATCATATTCCTATTCTTGTAGTTCAGCAGTGGAGGAAATAAAGGCAGTGTTTGTCAGGCAGATAAGATAGTGCTATAGTCAAGACTGCAAAATGGTTTCCTCGAGAAACCTCCTCAGCTGCAGTGCTTGGATAGATTTTGCACAGCAATTTCTTTCTTATTTCTGTGTGGATTAATGCCCCTCCCCCTCCCTCCCCCCCCCCCCCAGGAGCCAAGGCAAACAGCAGAAGCAGATAGACTAGCAGACACTGTTTCTGTGAATAGGTGTCAAAAGGGAGTACAAAATTCCACTGTGTTTAAGGCCAAATGACAAGTTTCATCCCACGTGAAGTCATTTACAGCCCAGCATTGTGCTGCTGTGCCTGATATTTCAGGCTTCCCCTCAGTGCTGTCACTACGGTCACTAATGATGAGTCCCTCCCCAGCATCCTTATAGGCCCCCTTCAGATACTGGAAGGCTGCAATGAGGTCTCCACACAGACTTCTCTTCTCCAGGCTGAACAGCCCCAACTTTCACAGCCTATCTATCTTCATATGGGAGGTGCTTCAGTCCCCTGATCATCCTTGTGGCCCTCCTCTGGACTTGTTCCAACAGTTCCATGTCCTTTTTATGTTGAGGACACCAGAACTGCACACAGTACTCCAGGTGAGGTCTCACGAGAGCAGAGTAGAGGGGCAGGATCACCTCCTTTGACCTGCTGGTCACGCTCCTTTTGATGCAGCCCAGGACACGGTCGGCTTTCTGGGCTGTGAGCACACACTGCCGGCTCATGTTCATTTTCTCATCAACCAACACCCCCAAGTCCTTCTCCGCAGGGCTGCTCTGAATCTCTTCTCTGTCCAACCTGTAGCTGTGCCTGGGATTGCTTCGACCCAGGTGTAGGACCTTGCATTTGTCATGGTTAAACTTCATGAGGTTGCCCTTGGCCCACCTCACAAGTGTGTCAAGGTCTCTCTGGATGGCATTCCTTCTCTCCAGTGTAGCAACCGAACCACACAGGTTGGTGTCAGTGGCAAAATTGCTGAGGGCACGCTCAATCCAACTGTCCATGTCACCAACAAAGATGTTAAACAAGACTGGTCCCAATGCTGATCCTTGAGGGACACCACTTGTTACTGTTCTCTAGCCGGACATTGATCCATTGACCACAACTCTTTGCTTGTGGCCATCCAGACTGTTCTTTATCCACCGAGTCATCCACCTATCAAATTGATGTCTCTCCAATTTAGAGACAACGATGTCGTGTGGGACAGTGTCGAATGCTTTGCACAAGTCCAGGTAGATGATGTCTACTGCTCTACCCCTGTCCATCAGTTCTGTAGTCCCATCATAGAAGGCCACCAAATGGGTCAGGCATGATTTCCCCTTAGTGAAGCCATGCTGGCTTTCACCAAGCACCTTGTTGTTTTTCATGTGCCTTAGCATGCCTTCCAGGAGAATCTGCTCCAAGATTTTGCCAGGCACAGAGGTGAGACTGACTGGTCTGTAGTTCCCTGGGTCTTCCATTTTCCCCTTCTTGAAAATGGGGGTTATAGTTCCAGTCATCGGGAACTTCACCTGACTGCCATGATTTTTCAAATTTGACGGCCAGCGGCTTCGCAACTTCATTTGCCAGCTCCTTCAGGACCTGCGGATGGATTTCATCAGGTCCCATGGGCTTGTGTACATTCAGGTTTTTCAGATGGTCTTGAACCAGATCCTCTCCTACAGTGGGCCTAGTGTCATCATTCTTACAGTCCTTGTGTCTGCCTTCCAAGACTTGGGTGGTGTGGTCAGAGCATTTGCCAGTGAATACCGAGGCAAAGAAGTCATTCAGAACCTCAGCCTTCTCCAAATCCTGGGTAGCCAGTTCTCCTGATAGCTTCCTGTGGGGGCCTACCTTGTCCCTTGTTTTTTATTTGCTACATTCCTATAGAATCCCTTCCTGTTATCCTTAACGTCCCTAGCCAAGTTTAATTCTTACTGGGCCTTAGCTTTCTTAACCTGGTCCCTAGCTTCCTGGACAACCTGCCTGTATTCTTCCCAGGCCACCTGTCCTTTCTTCCACCTTTTATAAGCCTCTTTTTTCCTTTACTTTTGTTTCTCTATCATTTTTTGACTTGTAATGTTCTTTATTTAGTTTGCAAGCTATGTTGGAGGTAGGAACATCTCTTTTGATCTCTGATGTCTCTATCATGCTTCTGAGTATAATTATGATCATAAAAATCTTTATTTAAACTGGCTGAATGGCCAAGCCCAAAGAGTAGTATTACATGGTATCACATCTAGTTGGTGACCGGTTGCTAGTGATGTCCCTCAGGGCTTGGTTTTAGGACTAATGTTAATATCTTCATTGATCTGGATGAAGGAATTGAGTACACACTCAGTAAATTTGCGAACAACACCAAGTTGGCTGGGAGTGCTCATCAGCTGAAGGATAAGAAGGCTCTGTAGAGGGATCTGTACAGGCTGGATTGATTGGCTCTGTCCGATGGCATGAGGTTCAACAAGGAAAAGTGCTGGGTCCTCCATTTGGGCTACAACAACCCCGTGGAACACTCCATGCGTGGGGAAGATTAACTGCAAAGCTGCTCAGTGGAAAAGGACCATTGGGTACTGATTGATGGATCTAAACATGAGCCTGCAGTGTGCCCAGGCAGCCAAGGCCAACAGCATCCTGGCCTGTATCAGAAATACCGTAGCCAGCAGGGCCAGGGAAGCAATCATCCCCCTGTACTCAGTGCTGGTGAGGCCACACCTTGAGTATTGTGTTCAGTCCTGGGCCCCTCAATACAAGAAAGATCTTGAGGTGCTGTAGTCGGGCCAGAGAAAGGCAACAAAGTTGTTGAAGGGTCAGAATAATAAGTCTTATAAAGAATGGCTGAGGGAACGAGGGGGGTTTAGTCTGGAGAAGAAAAGGTTCAGGGGCATCTTATCATTCTCTACAACTACCTGAAAGGAGATTGTAGTGAGGTGGGGATCAGTCTTTTCTCCCAAATAACAAGTGATAGGACAAGATAACAGCCTCAAGATGCACCAGGGGAGGTTTAGACTGGATATTAGGTGAAATTTCTTCACGGAGAGGGTGATTAAGTATTGACAGGCTGCCCAGGGAAGTGGTGGAATCACCTTCCCTGGAAGTGTTCAAAACCCATGTAGAGGAGGCCCTCAGTGATATGGTTTAGTGGTGGTCTTGGCAGCCCTGAGGTAATGGTTGGACTTGATTTTACCAAAGGTCTTTTCCAAACTAGTTGATTCTATGATTCTAAGGATCTGCATTTTTTCCAGTGTATTATCTTAAAATAGTAAAAATCAAATTGATTTTATAGTCTGCAACATAAGTGCAGCTTTCACCAGAAAGGTAGTTAGCCTGGAAGTTGCAGTCTATCTTCACATACCCAAACCACAGTGTTCTGTTCACCCTTGGCACTGTTGGCACCCGGGAAATGTTCTGATCTGCTGATCAATTACATAAATAGACAAGGCTTTTAGAAAGCATTTTAAGAATCCAAAAGAATAGAATAACTTCTTTATAGTTATTTCTTTTCTAATGTTAATTACGCAATTGGACAGGTTTTAAGTTGTTTGCTTTTTTTTTTCTGATATGTAGATGCCAAAGTCTCTTTCGAGCATTCTTACTAAAGAGTCATAAAAGTCATTCAGGAAAACAAATCTGCTAGGCTTCCCTCTATTATCAGCATCCCAGAATACCTTTTGCAATGAGTAAATGCCAAGCATTTGTTATTTGGCACTTGACGAGTCACTCATTTCTTTAAACTCAAATATGTTGCATAAGGTTGTGAAAGTTATGCTAACCGAATAATTAAAAACAACAAAAAAGCCACACTCCCTTGATCTAACCCTTCTGATTTCCATCTAAATATTACCATCAGGGCAAAAATACACAGGACCTTATATCCCATTAAACTGAATGGCCTGCCTGGTGTTGGCAGAGGGTGAAGTGGGCCCTGAGCAGTTGCAGGGGTGTTATCCTTACATTTGAAGGCTCGGTGTGTGTGGCTGCAGTAGCACAGCTTGGTGGCCAGGTTTTGGTGATCTTTTCCTTGATATCAGGACATGCATATTTAATATGCATCGTTTGCTGTCTTGGAAGAGGCTACATCAGATCTCTGAGATACAGCTTTCCTTTCATGCTCAGGACACAGCAGTTAAAAGCAGCTTTCTGTTGTGGAACTGACATCCTTTCTGATGCATCTGCTTACTGACTTTCCTTCTGTCCTGGGTTCAGCAGTAGCAGTCATTTTTCTCCTTCTTAGTAGCTGGTGCAGTGCTGTGGTTTTGACTTTTGGCCAGGGAACAGCGCTGATAACACCAATGCTTTTAGTTGTTGCTAAGTCATATTTAGTCTGACCAAGGACTTTGTGAGTCTCATGCTCTGCCAGGGAGGAGGGGAAGCCGGGAGGAAGCAGAGACAAGGCACCTGACCCAAACTAGGCAAAGGGGTATTCCATACCACAGCACGTCATGCCCACTATATAAAATGGGGGTTTTGACGCGGGAGTCACGCAGAGACGATCAATGTGATCAAGTGATTGCCAAATTTATTACAAAGCCTTAACTCCTTATATACTATTTCTTGCATGCACTTACAGTGATTTGGCATATTATGATTGGATACATGTCTTGAAGACCCTTAGTGACTAACATATAATTGGTTAAACACAGGTGTGAGAACTTGACCTTGAAAGCTTGCCAACAGTCCACAGTTCTCATTAACTCAATGAATCCAGCTTCTTCTTATCTTGCTTGCTTAAGCTTCTTCAGGCCTCTCATGGCCTTGCTGTATCTTTCAGGATTATTCAGAGTTTATGTACTAATTATGCATTCTCCCGTGAGAACACTGTCTCCACATGGGGGGAGTTACTTGGGAGTGCTAGATCACTGCTGGGGTTGGGCTGGATGTCGGTCAGCGGGTGTTGAGCGGTTGTATTCTCTTCCCTTGTTATTTCCCTTATCATTACTATTATTGGTGGTAGCAGCAGTGGTTTGTGCTATACCTTAGTTACTAAACTGTTATCTCAACCTGTAGGAATTACATTCTTTCGACTCTCCTCCCCATCCCTCCGGGAACAGGGAGGGAAGGGGGGAGTGAGCGAGCGGCTGTGTGGTTCTGGGTTGCCGGCTGGGCTTAAACCACATCACCTTCTCTGTAGCATTTGGTTCCAACTACTTAGTTTTGCTTTTGAAGGTCTTCATAATCTTGCCCCCACCCAACCTGATTTTTCTCACTGAGACAAAGGGGGGGAACAAAATAACAAAATGGAATATTCTTTAGAATTAGTTTTAAGTAATGTTAAGTTTGAAGGCTTTGTAACAGTAGCAATGGAAAATTACTGAGGTGCATGATACATAGAAAAAATAGAGTGCAGCTACAGAACATACTGAGAATTCTCACAAGATAAATCGTTATAGTTGACATAGTTTTAAGAAAAAACAGTCTAGAAGAACAGGGCACAGGGATAAGGAGTATCTGGGAACCGCAGGTGTCCAGGATGGGCTACAGTTACACTAACTGATAAGTAGGAGGATAGGAGGATTATTATGTCTCTGGTGCTAACGAGCCAATTAAACTGGTATGAGCATCTACTGCGCATGCTTCAAAGGCTGCCAGAAGTGATGAAGATTGTTGGAGGAAGTAAACGACCCTCAGAGACCACCACCACAATTCTGTATACATGCGAGGAACTCTCTGGAAAACGATGTAATCCATAAGTAGCGTCATGAATATGCCCAATGGCTATAAAAGGACGGTTTGTGTGGCAATTGGGGGGATACACGCTAGGTGGAGCTATCCCCTGTGTCTCCCGGAGCTGCAATAAAGAATACCTGCTTGTCAGCTTGAAAACTTTGTTGGCAAGTTTGTTCCTGGAGTTTTCTCCGTATCATCACTCTGGTTTAGAATTTGATTCCTATCTTCAGTCAGGTTTTGTTGTGAGCCCCTTTCACCATCTTACTAGATTTTTCAGACTAATGCTTGCTTGCCCTGAGGTTGCTTTTCACTTATGGGAAGAAACATCTGCCAAACTCTCTCATTCTCATCTTTTCCCGTATTAAAATTCTTCTTTGCCATGGTGCCTACCAAAAATGTATGGCTGCAAATCTGATGTACTGTGGCTAGTCCTACTGACTGAGAATCTAGACTGAGGGAAGAATTTTCTTAGGATTGATTAAAAAAAAAAAGAAGACAAAGAAGTGGTAAGGAGAGAGCTAGTTAAGACATGTATTCTAATGCCTTACTGCTTCTGACCTGTACAATATTCTCTGTGTCACAGTCTGGTATTGCATGTGTACCATAATTAAATATGACAGTAGGGATATAAATTATTTTGTAACAGCTAGGTTTGAAGAAGCAAAAATCTCAAAGGTGAGAGAAAACTGAAGGATTGCATTTTTATCCTCAGGCGGCATTGCTTTGTAAAGCTATTTCTCTTCTGTGTCCTGTATCATATTATTTTCTGTTAGGTAGAAACAGAAATGTCCTTCTGTATCTGGGTGCCCTGCAAAATGTTTTAAAGTAAATATCAAACTACTATTTCCTTAAGTTTGTCTCTTTGAGAGCCCCAAACTTTAATTGAACTTGTGCCAATAAATATTCATATGTAATTTTCATCTCTCCAAGATGTCAAAACTAAAGATAGGTTTTGAAGCATGGTCCAGTGTACATCCCCTCTTTTGCTTATTTGGTGAATGGTTAATCATGACAATTGCTAAATACCTCAGGTCATAATTTCTCAGCTGGTAAGACAATTTCTGAAAGACATCATCTGTCTTCAGAAGTAAGATGTGAAACTTTTTCCAATTTGATATATTCAATTAGTATTGTTTCCTCCAAAGCTGAAAAATGGAATTTAAAACCAACAATGTTAATTATGATTGATTTATATTTTACTTAAGTATTCACTATATGTAAGAAGCCTGTAATAGGAGATCATATTAGGAGGTTTTGTGGACTGTAGCTGAATGAAATTTAACTGCAGTTTGAAATAAATGAGTATTAAATACCTAAATATTAACACAAAGCAGTTTGACTTACTGTTTTTAACTGGAAAATAAAAATTTGAAACCATATTAAATCATGCAAAGAGTATTTTAAGTGATTTAGATCAGCCCATTTTGTTATAAAGCACAGCAATGCAAATAATATTTTATAGTAAGCAAATGTTTTTTGTTCTTAAATACAAGGTGCCTTTGCATCTCCATCACGTCACTTTTTGCAGAAATACCAGTTCCCTGTCATTGGACTTGCCCTAGATCCATAGTCTTTAACAGGCTATCAAAAATGCTAAAATAAAAAAAAAAAAAGGTAATAATTTGGACTGTAAAGCAAAATCAGTGTGAGAAAAACTGCTTTAAACTTCCAGTAACTGTTGCATATATTTTGTCTCTTTTGTTCTTACAGATTTCCTTTTTGCCTCTGGAGTGTTCCGTTATGGCAGTCTCCAGTGAACAATGACATCCTCTGACAAATCTAGATGATTAAAAGCCAGACAGAAACAGTGGCTTTGTTTCATTTTTACTTCAACACAGTGAAATGGTGCTCTTAAAGTTTTGTTACTGACTCTCACTGGGAAAAAAAGCAAACTCCTGACTGGACCTTTTTCCCCCAGTTCTCTCCCAGTCTTCTTATGGATGATTGACCCAGTGACATCATGTAGTAGGCCTTCAAGTGTTGTCATAATTAAGTTGCAATGGTTTTATACACTTCCCCGTTTCCCAACAGCTTTCTGTCACTTCTGCATTCCTTTTCTTGGGGCCTGATTTTCCCATTTTACTGGTTAGCAGATAGGCTTGTGGCCTCTTTTGTTCCAACCACCTATGAAAAACGTCAAAGAGTAGATGATCCATGCTATTTTCATGCCCTCTGCATCATTATTACCACTCCCATCTACTTGGCACTGTTGATAGCCTCTCTTCCTTTTGCTCTCATTGGCTTTTTTTTATGGTCCCCACTCCAGTCAGCCAGAAGGCCATACATCTACTCCAGATTAGAAGACAAGAACCATGCCAATGGAGCCACACTGCTCACTGAATGGAAGGCTGCAGGGAATGGAAAGAGCTTCTGCTTCAGCAGCGCCAATGTTTGCCTGCTGCCAGATTCTCTGGCAAGATTTAATAATGTTTTCAATACACAGACTAGGGCTAAAGAGATTGGCCAGAGGATCCGAAATGGGGCGAGCAGACCACAGATCAAAATATGCATTGATTCTCCTACCAACACCTCCATCAGTGCAGCAAGTTTTAGCAGCTTAGTCTCGCCCCAGGATGGAGATAGCACTAATCATACTGTTAATTCTTTCATCAAAAGGACAACATCAATGGAGTATAAAGGAGACAATTCTGGCTCAAACAATGGGGAAGATAGTAGAGAAGATAAGGGTAGAACCAGAGAGACAAATGAGGGAGAAGAAAACTCTTATATTGTCTGCATAAACAGAGAGGATAATGGCCAAATGTCAGATACAGAAACAGATGCCGTCAATGGCCAGGCTCATGCCAGCGGCCCAGCAGAACCCTCCCTGGAAAATGATGCAGAGATCACAAAAACACCTAACCACAAACATAAGGAAGGAGATTATGGGAATTTATACAGCTGCTCTGCCTCACGAGAATCCTTAGTTAAAGCTCATGTTGGAGATGTTACAGTGGACCAAAGCACTGTCAAAACCAAGCTCCTCTACAAAGCTTCAATCATGAAGAAAACTTCAGTGTGGAAAAAAAACCATACAGATGAGACTTTTGATCATGAGATCTCTGCTTTCTTCCCTGCCAACTTGGACTTTCTGTGTTTGCAGGAAGTGTTTGACAAAAGAGCTGCAGAGAAATTGAAAGAGCAGCTTCATCACTATTTTGAATACATTGTCTATGATGTTGGCATCTACAGTTGCCACAGCTGCTGTAGCTTTAAGTTTGTGAACAGTGGTCTACTTTTTGCCAGCCGCTATCCTGTTATGGATGCTGCCTATCACTGTTACCCCAATGGAAGAGGGACAGACTCCTTGGCTTCCAAAGGAGCCTTGTTTCTCAAGGTAAGAGCCTTTTTGAAGCCATATATATTGACTATATATATGGGGCAAATTATAAAGTTACATTGTTTTCTCTCAGTCATTTCTCTTAGAGTTCAAAGAAGCGCTATCAGATTTAGATTTCCTGATATAACCTATATATAGGTTTTGTGGCCTAGTGCTAAAGTGATGTATGTGCATGAAATAATGAGGGACTTCTGGAGATAGAACTTGAGTATCATTTCAGTTGTCAAAATACTGAAGCAGTTTTCATGTAATTTTAGTTTCTTTTTCTACAGAAACCTCTTTCATAATTGCACAAATTCTAAGCCTTGTAACACCAGCATAGTACAATGGGTATTACTGTTGGAAACCAGCTTATGCATGGGTGACATTGTTTCATGTGAGGTGTCCCTGCCTATGGCAGGGGGGTTGGAACTGGATGATCTTAAGGTCCTTTCCAACCCTAACTATTCTATGATTCTACGTTGTGTGTTTATGTGGGACCTGAAAGAAAATGTGGGATCTGAGCATGACATGAATGGTATGAAATAAGGGGTGGATAATGTCCTGGGTTCAGCAGTAGCAGTCATGTTTCTCCTTCGTGGTAGCTGGTGCAGTGCTGTGTTTTGACTTCCAGCCTGGGAACAGTGTTGGTGATACTGATGTTTTCGGTTGTTGCTAAGTGATGTTTACCCTGACCAAGGACTTTGTGAAGCTCATTCTCTGCCAGGGAGGAGGGGAAGCCATGAGGAAGCAGAGACGGGGCGCCTGACCCAGGCTAGCCAAAGAGGTATTCCATACCACAGCACGTCATGCCCGGAGTGGGGGGTAACTGGGAGTTACCCTGAAGGACACAGGCTTCTGGGTGGAGCTCGTTTCTTGGCCGGTGGTATTGTGTTGTACATTGGTTGCTGGACTGTTCTTGTCTCAACCCGTGGGAGTTGCACTCTTCTGATCCTCCTCCCTGTTCCTCCTGGAGCAGGGAAGGGGAGAGCCCCAGGAGGAGGGGGGGGGGCCTCGATTGTTGTCAGCCCGGCACCCCTCACTGTGAGTGAGTGAACAAGCTGTCTGGCTAGGGTTTAAACCACGACATCGGGGTAAGCATTACTTAGCAACAACTAAAAACATCAGTGTGTTATCAGCATTGTTCCCAGACTGAAGCTGAAACACAGCACTGCACCATTTACTAGGAAGGAAAAAATGACTGTTACAGCTGAACCCAAGGTAGACGATCAAAAGTCTAAATGCAAATAGGATAAAACTGAAAGAATTGCATTGAAATGTATGGCTATCCCTCTCTTCTGGTTGCAAAAGAATTGTTAAGGAGAGATACAAAGAAGAGTAAATAAGAAAAAAGATGTGACAATGTCCTAGAATACTGGATTTTGTATTTTGTGATTTTGTCACAGTTTGGAATGGGTTTCACTAAGTAAAACCTGAACTTCTTTTCCTACTGCTAGCAAAATACAGCAGGTGCTCACATTATGCATACTTTCTAGTGTATATACCAATGAATCCTCAATGAAAGCCATCAACAGCTACTGAGAATATGGATTATTAATAAGGATCAGGATAGGGGTTGTACCTACAGTTTTTAATGTGTAAAGAAAACAAAACCTGTTGGTATTGTGGCTTGCATAAAGAAAAGAAAATATTAGAATCAGCAGTCTGATGATAGTTTAGTATTTCATATACATTTCACATAAACAAAAGCCTATCCATATCTGAATGCAGGTTTCCAAAAACTGGGTCTAAGCTTTCTACACTGTACTCCTACATGTTGTTTATAAACAGATAAAGTTTACTGTTTTCATCATAAAGTACTGCATGCAAAATCTGAACATACACATTGTGCACTCTAAATATTACCAGGGTCACACAGACTGCCCTTCAACATACATTAGGGATTAAGAGACTAAAACCAATTTGCTTTCAGATCCCTGTTGCTGAGTTACTGTTCTGTTACCCTTCCAGTCAGACCACAGTGTCTCCATTTCTAATGTAGAAAATTAAGCCTCTTTTCAAAATTCTACTAGGATGATGAACTTAATTAGGGATTCAAGTTGATAAATAATTTTACCGCTGAGCAGGGAATAGGGACCAATTATTATGAAGATTTGAAGATGATTACATTCTCTTAAATATGACAGAATTTTGGCCCTGCTGAAAGTCCATTTTTCTACATGTCTGTATCATTCTGGCATTCTGTACTTTATACCTAAATTATTTTTCTTTCTGAGTTAAGTCTGCCCTGATATGAAATTAATTTCTTTCTTTCTTGATTGTACAGTAAGTGATCATTGGTCATTTCTTTCACACACACACAAACACACACACGCACACACACACACAGAAAGTTTTAATTACCTATTGTCGTGGTTTAAGCCCAGCCAGCAACCCAGAACCACACAGCTGCTTGCTCACTCCCCCCTTCCTCCCCCCGCTCCCGGAGGGATGGGGAGGAGAATCAAAAGAATGTAACTCCCACAGGTTGAGATAAGAACAGTCCAGTAACTAAGGTATAACACAAAACCACTACTGCTACCACCAATAATAATAACGATAAGGGAAATAACAAGGGAAGAGAATACAACTGCTCAACACCTGCCGACTGATACCTAACCTGACCTGAGCAGTGATATAGCACTTCCAAGTAACTCCTTATATACTGGACAGAACGTGCTGTGGTATGGAATACCCCTTTGCCTAGTTTGGGTCAGGTGTCCTGTCTCTGCTTCCCCTCGGCTTCCCCTCCTCCCTGGCAGAGCATGGGACTCAGAAAGTCCTTGGTCAGACTAAACATGACGTAGTAAAAACTAAAAACATTGGTGTTATCAGCGTTGTTCCCAGGCTGAAAGTCAAAACCACAGCACTGCACCAGCTACTAAGAAGGAGAAAAATGACTGCTACTGCTGAACCCAGGACACCTATTAAATTTTAGCTTTGAATCAAAGTAGGTTTGAAGGTTTTCTTGATGTAGTGCTTAATGAGCAACTGAGGATGTGTGGACTCTGGAGACAAATGCTACAGTAAGTAAAAGACAGGTTTGTTTTTCAAGTCGCTAAGAATCAGTCCATTAATTTCAGAAGTCTCTAGGTCTTACACTGGGATAACAGCAAGCCAGCAAAGTGTATTCTAACTGTCACTGATAGTGTTATTCTAGCCATTCTTCTGCCCTTCCAAATGGACAGCTTCTATCATTGCTTTTAGACACTTCTTTTATTGGCTCTTACAAGATTTTGTATGTATCTCATGCAATCTATTCCTACATCTGAGTTCATCTCAGTGTGGTTCCAAATATAGTAAGAGGGACTTATAGAGCTGGAGTCTCCTAATTTTTTTTCATGCAGCTGTGATGTAGAGTTAGGACTCTGTCCTATGCAAACTCTGTGTAAGTTCCTGACTCCTGTGAAAAGCACAGTGTTCCTTTTCCTGAAGTAGCAAAGACATCAGTTGAGCTTTGTTTTGGAAGTGTGCTTATGAAGCTGCTCTCCTTGCACAGGTTGCATCTCTGCAAAGGAGCAATTGCTCTTTATGTTGTTAAAAAAAAATAAGAGTGAGGGGAGAAGACTTGCATATTTTGAATGTTTCCACTCATTGGGAGGATGAAACCTGTATTCAAATCTTTCTGAACCTCAGGTGTCATGGCTTAAGCCCAGCCAGTAATTAAGAACCATGCAGCCGCTCGCTCACTCCCCACTTCTTCCCTCTCCACTCTTGGAGGGATGGGGAGAAGAATCAAAACAATGTAAATCCCATGGATTGAGGTAAGAACAGTCCAAAAATTAAAGTATAATACAAAACTACTACAACTACCAAAGATGATAATAATAATGATAGAGGAAATAACAAGGGAAAGAATATAAAATTAAAAGGGGAAAGGAAAAAAAAAACCACAAATGACCCACAATACAACTCCTTACCACTCGCCGACCGATACCCAACCTGACCCGAGCAGCAATCAGGCCCTTCTGGGTAATTTATATAACGGGCATGATGTGCTGTGGTATGGAATACCCCTTTGGCTAGTTTGGGTCTGGCATCCTGTCTCTGCTTCCTCACGCCTTCTTGTACACCTCCTCACTGGCAGAGCATGAGAGATTGAAAAGTCCTTGATCACAGTAAGCATTACTTAGCAACAACTAAATCATTGGTAAGTCATCACCATTGTTCTCAGAGTAAAGCTGAAACACAGCACTGCACCAGCTACTAGGAAGGAGAAAAATAACTGTTATAGCTGAACCCAGGACATAAGGAAAGACCCAACATCCAGATTGAGAAGAATTGTTCAGAGAAAAAAATTGGCATTCATTAAAGAGTACAACTTGTCTCCTTACTACAAATGTAACTGAAAAAGAGATAAATTAAAGGTCTCAAAACTAAACATCTAATGAAAGTTGAATTATTTTGAAGAAAAAGGCAAAACTATTTTCAGGGAGTTGTCACAGAGCAGATCCCTGCTGCCAAGGTAAAAGGGTTTCACACATTTTCCTTTCAGAATAGGTTCTGTTTCCAGTGAAGAGGAAATGATTTTCCATTACCCACCCTCTTCCCTGTTGTCCTGGGTTCAGCAGTAGCAGTCATGTTTTTCCTTTGTGTTGGCTGGTGCTGTGCTGTGTTTTGGCTTCCGGCCTGGGAACAGTGTTGGTGAAGCCGATGTTTTCGGTTGTTGCTAAGTGATGTTTGCCCTGACCAAGGGCTTTGTGGGGCTCATGCTCTGCCAGGGAGGGGGAGGCTGTGGGGAAGCAGAGATGGGGCGCCTGACCCGGGCTAGCCAAAGAGGTATTCCATACCACAGCACGTCATGCTGGGAGTTACTCGGAAGGACACGGGCTTCCGGGTGGGACTCGTTTCTTGGCCGGTGGTATCGTATTCTCTTCCCTTGTTATTTTCCCTTATCATTGTTGTCGTTGGTGGTAGCGGTGGTGATTTGTGTTGTACATTGGTTGCTGGACTGTTCTTGTCTCAACCCATAGGAGTTGCACTCTTTCGATCCTCCTCCCTGTTCCTCCGGGAGCGGGGAAGGGGAGAGCCCCGGTGCGGGGGAGGGGGGGGGACGGACGTCGATTGTTGTCAGCTCGGCACCACTCACTGTGAGTGAGTGAGCAATTTACCTGACTGGGTTTAAACCACGACAGTTCGTTTTTGGCACCCAATGTGGGGCATGAGGGTTTGAGATAAGAACCGATCTGAAAGGATTGATAGTCACTTGTCACAATGCTGATTTATTGGCTCTCAAGGTTGTTCCTCTTGATCTCACAGTTTCAGTATATCGTATCTTACTTCCATCCGGTATTTGCTGTATTAGTGTTTTTCAAGTGTGGGGCTTGGGCTAAGGTTTTTGTCCCATTGTACTTTATGGTAATGACTTGTAATACAATAGAATCATTGATCATGAAACTGATCTGGCTTATGTTCCCAGTGTGGTCACCACCTTTATACTTTGGGAGGTATATGATGGAGATGCTTAGCAATTACACATCTTTTTTCTCCTTCTCAGGTGCTCAACCTGTGAAGGAGACATCCTTTTACCCTCCCAGTCGTCCCCCCAGACCATTTACATTTGAAAGTTTTGAATTTTTTGAATGGCCTTTTAATGCTGTTGAGACTTGTTTGCTGATGGTGATGGGAATCACCATGCTAACACGCATACAGTGTGTGTTTTGCCCACTACTGATTTCAAGAGTTAAGCAGAGTCAGGTTTGGGTCTTGTCTGGGGTCAAACGACGATGTAGGAGGACCGAGAGATTTTCCCTGAGGCTGGACAGCCATGAGTGACAGGGTGTGTGGGATAGTATGGGCAAGTATCTAGGTCAGTGGGCCCCTCCAGTACTTTGGAATTTCACTACTGAACAACTGCAAAATCCAGAAGAATTAGTAAAACACTTAAATGAGGTGTGTGGTCATTCTGGCCATAGCAGAGATGGACAAATCACGGCAACGTGCTGGGGCTTGGCCTATGCTTACAGGGCCTTGTTCAACACTATCCAGCACCTTCAAAAGGAAAAGAATGTCGGCGGATCTGAGGGCAAAGCAACAGTCGCTACTCAAACTTTGGCTGCAATGAACAGCACAGCTACCCCAGTGGCAAGTACAGCAGCTGCTCAAACTTCAACTACATCCATCAGCTGATCCGTAGACTGGAGAGTCAGGGGGTGATCAGCAGGACCCGCTCACCCTTCAATAGCCCCATATGGCCAGTGCGAAAGTCTAATGGAGAATGGAGACTAACAATAGACTATCGTGGCCTGAATGAAGTCACACCACCATTGAGTGCTGCCGTACCGGGCACGCTAGAAATTCAGTATGAACTAGAGTCAAAGGCCGCCAAGTGGTATGCCACGATTGATATTGCCAATGCATTTTTCTCAATTCCTTTGGCAGCAGAGTGCAGGCCACAGTTTGCTTTTACTTGGAGGGGTGTCCAGTTCACTTGGAACCGACTGCCCCAGGGGTGGAAACACAGCCCTACCATTTGCCATGGACTGATCCAGACTGCACTGGAACAGGGGCAAGCTCCAGAACACCTGCAATACATTGATGACATTATTGTGTGGGGCGAAACAGCGGAAGAAGTCTTTTGAAAGGGAGGAAAATAATCCAACTCCTGCTGAAAGCCGGTTTTGCCATAAAACGGAGTAAGGTCAAGGGACCTGCACAGGAGATTCAATTTTTGGGAATAAAATGGCAAGATGGACGTAGACAGATCCCCACAGATGTGATCAACAAGATAATAGCAATGTCTCCACCAACTAATAAGAAAGAAACGCAAGCTTTCTTGGGTGCAGTGGGGTTCTGGAGAATGCACATCCCAAATTACAGTTCGATTGTAAGCCCTCTCTATCATGTGACCTGGAAGAGGCGCTGAAGAGGCCCCACCATATAATAAACTGTCCGAAAGTGAAAAGCATTATGCCTTGTTTACTGATGGCTCTTGCAGTATTGTGGGAAAGCATCGGAGATGGAAGGCAGCTGTATGGATTCCTGGACGACAAGCTGCAGAAATTGCTGAAGAAGAGGGTGAATCGAGTCAATTTGCCGAGGTGAAAGCCATCCAGCTGGCCCTGGACATTGCTGAACGAGAAAAGTGGCCAGTACTTTATCTCTATACTGACTCATGGATGGTGGCAAATGCCCTGTGGGGGTGGTTGAAGCAATGGAAGCAGAGCAACTGGCAACGCAGAGGTAAACCCATCTGGGCTGCTGCACTGTGGAAAGATATTGCTGCCAGGGTGCAGAACCTGGTGGTGAAGGTACGTCATGTAGATGCCCATGTACCCAAGAGTCGGGCCACTGAGGAACACCAGAACAACCAACAAGTGGATAAAGCGGCTAAGATTGAAGTGGCTCAGATGGACTTAGATTGGCAACATAAAGGTGAATTATTTTTGGCCCGGTGGGCCCATGACACTTCAGGCCATCAGGGCAGAGATGCAACATATAGATGGGCCCGTGATCGAGGGGTGGACTTAACAATGGACACTATTGCCCAGGTTATTCATGAGTGTGAAACGTGTGCTGCAATTAAACAAGCCAAGCGGTTAAAGCCTCTTTGGTATGGAGGACGATGGTTGAAGTATAAATATGGGGAAGCCTGGCAGATTGACTATATCACACTGCCACCAACCCGCCAAGGCAAGCGCCATGTGCTTACCATGGTGGAAGCAACCACCGGGTGGCTGGAAACATACGCTGTGCCCCATGCCACTGCCCGGAACACTATCCTGGGCCTTGAGAAACAGATTTTGTGGCTACACGGCACCCCAGAGAGAATTGAGTCAGACAATGGGACTCATTTCCGGATTAACCTTATAGATATTTGGGCCAAAGAGCATGGCATTGAGTGGGTATATCACATCCCCTACCGTGCACCAGCCTATGGGAAAATCGAACGGTACAATGGGCTGTTAAAAAGTACACTGAGAGCAATGGGTGGGGGAACTTTCAAGCATTGGGATACACACTTACCAAAGGCCACCTGGTTGGTCAACACCAGAGGATCTGCCAACAGGGCCGGCCCAGCCCAGTCAGAACTTTTACATATTGTAGAGGGGGACAAAGTTCCCGTGGTGCATATGAAGAATTTGCTGGGGAAGACAGTCTGGGTAATTCCTGCTTCAGGTAAAGGCAAACCCACTCGTGGGATTGCTTTTGCTCAGGGACCTGGATATACTTGGTGGGTAATGCGGGAAGATGGGGAAGTCCGATGTATACCTCAAGGGGATTTGATTTTAGGGGAAAACAGCCAGTGAACTCAATTGTATGCTGTTGCCTGCTGTGTAATGCTTTTATAGCCCATCAACTAGATGTCTCCAGGTCACCAGCGACTGGCCCTGACTTCCCTCCAACCATCATCCCAACAGAGAATGAACTTTGAACATCATGGACCGAACGGACTCGGCAGCATTATAGGGATTGGTCCATGCACTAAGAAAATGATCTTTTCCTCTTGGTCTGTATGTATATGGATGTATATATGTGGGAGAGCGATGGTGTATTGAAAATGTGGGATCTGAGCACGACGTGAATGGTATGGAATAAGGGGTGGATAATGTCCTGGGTTCAGCAGTAGCAGTCATGTTTTTTCCTTTGTGGTAGCTGGTGCAGTGCTGTGTTTTGACTTCCAGCCTGAGAATAGTGTTGGTGAAGCCGATGTTTCCAGTTGTTGCTAAGTGATGTTTACCCTGACCAAGGACTTTGTGAGGCTCATGCTCTGCCAGGGAGGAGGGGAAGCTGTGAGGAAGCAGAGATGGGGCGCCTGACCCGGGCTAGCCAGGGAGGTATTCCATACCACATCACATCATGCCCGGGGTGAGGGGTAACTGGGAGTTACCAGGAAGGACACGGGCTTCCGGGTGGAACTCGTTTTCTTGGCCGGTGGTATCGTATTCTCTGCCCTTGTTATTTTCCCTTATCATTGTTGTAGTTGATAGTAGCGGTGGTGATTTGTGTTGTACATTGGTTGCTGGACTGTTCTTGTCTCAACCCGTAGGAGTTGCACTCTTTCGATCCTCCTCCCTGTTCCTCCGGGAGCGGGGAAGGGGAGAGCCCCGGTGGGGGGGGGACACGGACCTCGATTGTTGTCAGCTCGGCACCACTCACTGGGAGTGAGTGAACAAGTTACCTGACTGGGTTTAAACCACGACAACAACTCTAATTGTAGATGTCACCAGTCATGAGGACAAACACTCTTTTCTACACTTCAATCCATTTCACTGTGTAGATCTCAAAAGAATTAGCCTGCCCTGGTGTGCAACAGAATTTCCTCTGCTGTCACTCCACTGCCTCAGTGAACAACAGAGAGCACTGTATCCAAATTGAATTTACCAGCTGTTACTTTTCCTTCCCAACCGCTTTTGGACCCTCACAATATCTTATTTTAAATAGATATCACAAGTAAATTTGGAACTGCTCAAGTTGCAGGAAGGCAGCTGTTGGCTTATCTAGAATCGCAAAATATCTTAGGTTGAAAGAGGACTCTGAAGGTCACCTGATACAACTCCTTACACAAATTCAAGGCTAACTTCAAAAATAAATCAATCTGCTTAAGGCTTTTACTGGACAATTTTTAAAATCTCCAAGGAGAGAGATTCTGCAGCCTCTCTGATCATCTGTTTGATGTTCAAGCAAGAATCAACAAATGACACTTCCGAAATCCCTAAACACTTCCAGACTTCCAGTGGAGTGCTGTCATTATGGCACTATGGTGCTAGTGATACCATAAAGTCATTGTAGAAGAACCACAATACACAGCTCCACGAAACAGATTCCACTGCTAGCAATGTCAGTAGGGCAACTACTACTGCAGTGCAGTATCCATTTCTCCTGCCCACAGGATGAGATATATAAAAGCATTTTGCCTCAGTGACTTCGATTTGTTTCTGTGTATCTGGTATGTAGGCGAGGAGTTCAACACCTGCAAGAAAGCCATGGAATCCAGGACCTTGGCTTGCCTCGGTGGCAACTTTGCTTCTTGGTGGTGGTAATCATTCTTTTCTTTAGTCTGTGGATAGGCGTGAAGACTTCAGGAAAGGCAGAGCTGATCTCAGCTTCTTGTTCTAGCTCAGTTACCTTCTTTGTCTCCTTTAAGAAGTCTCCCAATTTTAGAGAGCAAGGGGGTAAATCACTGCTTCTGATGGATCTTCTGAGACCAAACCATGTGAGAGGACTTCACATATGTACAGTGGAAATGCACAATACCGATTCAGCCTTTATTCAGCCTTATTGACAAGTTTTGCTTGTGTGAGATTCCAACTGGAAATTTTACTAGTATATTAATTTTCCTTTCAGCATTAGTGGTCTCATCCAGAAAAAATTTTTAAAGACTTCAGATTGTCTTAAACAGGCCTCGAATTTTTAGCCAAATTAACTAGCCTTTCAATGGTTTAACATGCTTTGGTTTTATTATATAAAATGCCATGACAAGAGAAAAATCTGATTAAAGTAATTTGAAATTATTCTTTGACATTCCTCAGAAAACACCTCAACAGTAATTCTAGGGTTGGATGCACTGAGAGATTTTTGTGCATTGTCATGAAAGTATCACCAAACAACAGGCAAAGACTGCACTTGTTTAGTAAATGCATATACAGCTGAACAGGTAATCAGCAGTCTAATACACTGGTAATGTGTAAGCACTCCAAGTCTGTCAGAACTGCCTCCTACTGGTATCAGTAAACATATATGTATAAAGATTCATGATACGTAACAGCATTTTCCCCCCAAAATGTCCTACAAAAAGCTTCTTCATCTAACTGAATGGGCAAAACTAAGAAAATGCACACTTTCTTAAATCTTTTGTAACAGCTGATTAACCATTGGGATCTTGGTTGTCAGCAGGTTGTTTGGATAACAGCCACTCTGCCTTATATTGTATTATTTGTCTTGTTAATATATGGAATAACCCTGCCTGGTGCCTACAATGGATACCTGCACAATGTGCATACCTGCACATAGATTTCAGAAGATCAAAGGAAGGCACAGTAAGTGTACTCTTTTGCGATCATTCCCTTGCTACTATTAAACCTGTTGCCCTATTATTAGAAGTGAAAATATTAGAGCTAATTTCTCAAAATATATAGCCACCCTTCTGCTTTTTCATAAGCACTAGTCCACTGTCCCTAACAGACTAACTTTCCAACACTCTCCATAACAGGACAATACCAGCCTGAACCAAAACTGCTCTGATCACAACAAAACTGCACATGGGCAGTTTCAGGTTTGAGAGTCCTTTAAAAAAGTACGTAATTTGACTGCGACCATTTTGATTGCAGTACACATTATACATGCAAATTGAGTCATGTAAAAATTTAGTTCTTAAAAGGCTAAGAATAACCTCAAGAAGAAAATTTTGCTTCTTAAATCACTACGTTAAATACTAACCTGGTAAACATAAATCCTGTCCTATGAAAATGTTGATAAACATACTAAGTCAGGAATAATTCACCTAATACAATCGTGGTCCTCCATACAAATGAGATTTTCAATAGTATGATGCTCTTATCTTATAGAAACATAGAATGATAGAATAGTTAGGGTTGGAAAGGACCTTAAGATCATCTAGTTCCAAAGACCATGCCATGGGCAGGGACACGTCACACTAAACCATTTCACCCAAGGCTTTGTCCAACCAGGCCTTGAACACCGCCAGGGATGGAGCATTCACGACCTCCCTGGGCAACCCGTTCAAGTACCTCACCACTCTCACAGTAAAGAACATCCTCCTTCTATCCAATCTAAACTTCCCCTATTTAAGTTTTAACCCGTTACCCTTGTCCTGTCACCACAGAACTTAAAGAAGAGTCCCTCTCTGGCATACTTGTAGACCCCTTTCTGATACTGGAAGGCTGCTATGAGGTCTCCACATTGCCTTCTCTTCTCCAGGCTGAACAGCCCCAACTTTCTCAGCCACCGTTACATTTCCCTTTTTCCAGTGGTTGGGAACCTGACTGCCATGATTTCTCAAATATGATGGACAGTGACTTCATTCGCCAGATCCTTCAGGACCCGTGGATGGATTTCATCAGGTCCCATGGACTTGTGCACTTTCAGGCTCTTAAGACAGTCTCGAATCAGACCCTCTCTTACAGTGGGCCTAGGGCACTCATTCTCACTGTCCCTGTGTCTGCCTTAAAAGTCTTGGGTGGGTTGGTCAGAGCATTTGCCAGTGAAGACTGAGGCAAAGAAGTCATGAAGAAGCTCAGCCTCTTCCAAATCCAGGGTAGCGAGGTCTCCCGTTAGCTTCCAGAGGTGGCCTACACTGTCCCTAGACAGTCTTTTATTCGCTAAGTACCTATAGAATCCCTTCCTGTTATCTTTCACGTCCCTAGCCAAGTGTCATGGTTTAAACCCAGTCAGGCAACTCATTCATTCACTCCCCCCCTCCTTCTTTCCCTCCCCCTACTCCTGGAGGGACGGAGAGGAGAATCGAAAGAATGTAACTCCCACAGGCTGAGATAAGAACAGTTTAGTAACTAAGGTATAACACAAATCACTACTGCTACCACAAGTGGTAATAATGATTGATAAAGGAAATAACAAGGGAAGAGAATACAACACCTCACCACCAGCCGACTGATACCTTGCCCCGCCCCCGGCCTGACCAAGCACCGACCGATACCTCCTCCAACCCCACAGTCTCCCAGCCCTTCCGGCTAACTCCCAGTTACATCCTGGGAATGACGTGCTGTGGTATGGAATACCTCTTTGGCTAGCTTGGGTCAGGTGTCCTGTCTGCTTCCTCCCGGCTTCCCCTCCTCCCTGGCAGAGTATGAGGCTCACAAAGTCCTTGGCCAAACCAAAACATCATTGTTATCAGCTCTGTTCCCGAGCTGAAAGTCAAAACACAGCACTGCACCGGCTACCAAGAAGGAGAAAAATGACTGCTACTGCTGAACCCAGGACACCAAGTTTCATTCTAACTGGGCCTTAGCTTTCCTAACCTGGTCTCTAGCTTCCCGGACAACATCCCTTCCTTACTTCCACCTTTTATAAGCCTCTTTTTTTTCTCGAATTTTCTTCAGTTCCTCTGGCCTCTTCAGAAGTTGGGGCTGAATACCATGTTAGCGTATCCTCTCCCTTCTCCATGTCCAAGTTCTGTTGAGAACACCAGAACTGCACACAGTACTCCAAGTGAGGTCACAAAAGAGCAGAGTATAGGGGCAGGAACACTTCATTTGACCTGCTGGTAACACTTCTTTTTATGCAGCTCAGGGTACGGTTGTCTTTCTCGGCTGTGAGCACACATTGAAGCCAGCTCATGCTAAGTTTCTCATCAACCAATGCCCCTTCTTAGATTTGCAGTGATCATGACTTTCTTCATCCAGGGAATTCACTGTGAATATCTGCAGTTCTCAGAACATCAGAGATAAAATAACTGGTTCATGTACTGAGTTTAGGTCAGCATATCGGCTTACCCAAAAGTTAGAAATCTGTAAATTATGATAGGACCGAACTAAGTCTAATTATTCTGTCAATGTGGGGAAATAGGATGCATTCTTTTTGAACTTGAATTCTATAGTTGATATAACTAGGGGTTTTTTTGCCTAGCTACTAAGAGATGAGGTATAGTTCAAGAACTCCTCTCAAGCCTTCTAATTTCTAACCTAGGTCTATTCCCAGTTTCCAGCCACTTGCTCTCATAATAAAACTGCTCTTTAGCTTAAATAATTCAGAAATAATAATCGTTCCTGGTAATATTTATAGATGACAAGAGCATCTCATTGTTTAGCTATTTTTCCTAGGCTGGCAAAGTCTGTAGAGAAGAGTTTTGTCTCTATTGGCTTAAAAAGAGAAAAAACACAAACCAAAACCAAAAAACCAACCAAACAAACAAAAAACCCAAACCAGCCAAACAAACAAAAAAATACTCCCTCCCAAAAATAAACCACCAATAAAAAATGACTTTACTGAACTAACAATTCACCAGATTCACCTGGTGTTTGGTAGTGATGTCTGAAATAACCCTGAAGTATGGAAAAGCAGGGAAGAATATTTGACTGCGTTGTTTGTGAGCCTTCTCAGCATCATGCACTTTCCATTTTTCCTGTTATTCTGTCTTGGACTTGGTCCTTATTGCTACTATTCTGTTTAGACTCCTGAAAGAGGTCTGATGACCCATGAGGGGATTTACAAGAATTTTAAGACAAAGCTTTTGGAATTTCATGTTCCTCCTGCCGCTCACTGTTTATAGGAACAATGAAGATGTGTATTGCTTCGAATGGTCCACATGCAGAGTACCAGAACTAGGTGAATGAAGACAGCAACCTTTTACCTCCTCATTGAATAAGTGAGATCAGTCTTAGCTTTGAGTCAGCAGGCCATCCTGCTGAAAGGGCAGAGGAAAAAAATGTTTCCTCATTGTAATGAGATAAAACACTTCACCTCTGTCATTCACACAAGGGATAATGCAGTATGAATGGAAATGGAGAAACCACTACATCATATGCCATGAATTAAATCCAGTTTTCTGTGAATGCAAACTAACAATGTATGCTCTGTGCACTTTGTCACACTGGAATTGGGATACTGGTAGATCTTTCTGGTAGATTTACTGGTATATTGGGTAACAGATCTTTCACAAAGAAACCTAGAGACTCCCTGTGATGACAAGATTTCCTGGACTATTCAGAAGTTGGGGCTGAACACCATGCTAGCATATCCTCTCCCTTCTGAAGATGCATCTTTCTGCACAGGCTTCCTGCTCCTCCTAGTATGGAAGAGTCTTGGCACTAGACAGGTCTTCTAAAAGTAAAAAGCCTGCTGTTTACCTTTCTGCCTAACTGATGGAATTGGAGAGCAGTCTGATATACCTGCCATGAGTGTCTTCAGCTGACAGCTGTTGCTTAGAGATGTGCTACCTCTTTTATCTAGCTGACTTTAGTGGATTCTTGTGTGCCAGGATTACAAAACTATCTACTGAGTTAAAGATTCAATTTACATAGCAATTTTGGAGAGAAACAAATAAAAGCTAGTAAATTGCTTCTTTCATTTCCCACAACAGACCCTATCGTGATAATGTAGTAACCAGCAGTCCTTTGCTTGACTAACTTCCAAACATTTATTCATAATCTATTCCCATGTTAGTGTGCAACACTGAGGAAGTAGAAGGTGGCAAGTTCTGGCTTGTCTTAAAAAGCACTATAACAACAAACAAGCTTCAACTGTTTTTCCAAGAGTGAGCAAGCTGTATAAACAGTCTTGGTTTTCCCTTGTATGTGTGATTAGAAGAAAACACTAACTGATGTAACTTAATTCCTTCAGCTGAATCAGACCAGTTGAAAAGCACAGGGAGGGATCTACTTCAGAAGTGGAAGACTCAAGCTTTTCAATGTGTTGCACAGCATACAAGAACAGGAGAAACTGCAGAATGTATCTGCTTGTATTATTTTCTCTTACAATACCTTATTCTCTAGTCATGCTGTGGTGAGGTAAGGGGACTTAAATTTTTATTCTAATGCCTGATATCCGGTAGATCTCAACAACTGAGTACAAATTCTAAAGGGCCCCAGTGTAACAACTACCCTCACTGTATGAAAATTTTCAGCTGCTGGAAGACTTGACAGTATCAAAACTAATAGAAATGGTAAGCCATGCACGCTTGAATGGGGGTGCTTTACTACAGACCATGCACAGAATACTCACCTTGTTTCTGCTCCTTCCTGTATAGATCAAATCCTGGTGCAGAGCCGTGTTTTGACTTTCAGCCTGAGAATAGTGCTGATAACACCAATGTTTTTAGTTGTTGCTAAGTAATGTTTACCCAGACCAAGGACTTTGTGAGTCTCATGCTCTGCCAGGGAGGAGGGGAAGCTGGGATGAAGCAGGGACAGGGCACCTGACCCAAACAGACCAAAGAGGTATTCCATACCACAGCATGTCATGCCCACGATATAAACTGGGGCAGTTACCTGGAAGATATATATCACTGAAGGGGTCGGGCTGTGTATCGGTCAGCAGGTAGTTAGCGGTTGTATTCTCTTCCCTTGTTATTTCCCTTATCATTATTACTAGTGCTTCTGCTGTAGGTGGGAATTGACTAAGAGGCTGCGAGGATATTTTTTTTTCTCCTAGTTGTTGTCACAAATATTTGCCTCCATTGTCATTATACTCAAAAGCACTCTGCTTGGTGGTTTGCATCAAGAGTGACACTATAAAACAATAAAAACCAACCCCAAACCAAAAGTCAAAAACATTGGAGGAAACGTGAAATGTGTGAGTCAAGCTGCTTTGGATGTACTTCCATACTGTCATTTCCAAGGAAATTCTAATTATGCTAATGTCTTCAGTTCTTGCCTTTGAGTTGTCTGGGTTTTTTTTATTAGCAGAGTCCTGAGAAAAGGCCCTCTCCTTTTCCCCCACAGGGGGTGTGTAAAGCAGCCCTTTTTCCCAGCAATTGCAGAGACCTGGGACACTGTTCCTCAGTGGTGGTAACCCCAAGGGACATTTGTTGCAGTCACCCAGATGCCTGTAGCTGAAATCAGTCTTTTCTTCTAGGCCATTTCTTGTAATTCTTGGAGAGTGAAATTTCCCAAGACCATTTCAGTAGAGATCTGTGCACACAGGGACACTGAACGCTATGTATTTATTTATGCTTAATGTAAATGCGGATGATCCTATGCATTAATAAGCTGATGAGTATCATTCAAAAATTTGGAGAGAACACCTATTTCAATTCACCTGTTACAGTGAATTGTTACAGGCCTTGTCAGGCACTCCATTAAGGCTGCACTAAATTCTAAATTCTAAAGCCAATTTGAGTTGAGTTTTCTCAACTGACTATAACCTATGTTCAGATGTTCAGCTTTTAGACTTAAATATTTTATGTTTTCTGGATAGAGACACTGAAAGTTATTCCATCTGCTGTTTTTAAGAAGAGGATTACAAGCAGCACATTCTTGCTATAAGACAGGAAACTACGTGCATAAGTTTCTTTTCAGTGTGGTTGCAGTAGGTGGCATGGAAAGACATGCAACGAACACTTTTCTCTGTGGCAGGAGACACTGCACATTTGTAAACTAGCAGAGACATTACAATATGTAGATTTCAGTGTTGAAGAGAAATCTGATTCTGAGTTACTAAGTTTGGAAAATATAATTGATACACCTGCTCCCCTAAATAGTAGATGATATAAACTAGTGGCTTCTAACTTTTATATTGGAAAGGCATATATTGCAGAAAAAGTTGGAGAGAACACCTCTTTCAATTCTCCTGTTACAGTGATATATTCCACCAGGACAACCTGATTGAAAAAAAAATAAAAAACCATGCAAAGTGCAAGGTCTCTCATTAGAGACTGCAGTGACAGGAAAAGGGGGAGTTGCTATTTATGTTAGGGATAGGCTGGAGAGTATGAAACACTGTCTGGGGACAGGTGAGCAGTCAACAGACAGTTTGTGTGGCAGGGTTAAAGGGAGAACAGCGATGGGAGACATTACTGTGGGGATCTGTTAAAGACTCCCTGATCAAGAGGAATCTGTGGATGAAGCACTCTACAGACAGATAGGAACAGCCTAACACTCGCAGGCCCTTCTTCTCATGGGGGACTTCAACCACCCTGATATCTCTTGGAGGGACGGTACGGCCCGGCACAAGCAATCCAGGAGGTTCCTTGACTGTGTGGAAGACAACTTCCTTCTGCAAGTAATAAAGGAGCCGACAAGGAGAGGTGCCATGCTTGACCTTGTGAACACCAACAGGGAAGGGCTGGTTGGAAACGTGACGCTCCAGGGCAGCCTTGGATGGTCGAGTTTTAGATCCTCGGGACAGTGAGAACAGTGTGCAAGCTCACAGCCCTGGACTTCAAGTGAGCAGACTTTGGACTCTTCAGGAACCTGCTTAGCAAGGTTCCATGGGATATAGCCCTAGAGGGCAGGGGCCCAAGACTGTTGGTAGATATTGAATGATCACATGCCACAAGCTCAGGAGTGTTGCATCCCAACTAGAAGGAAGTGCAGCAGGAGGGCCAGGAGACCTCCATGGATGGATAAATAGCTGCTGAGGAAAATTCAAATGAAAAAAGAGGCTTATAAAATGTGGAAGCAAGGAAAGGCAGCCTGGGAAGAATACAGGGATGTTGACCAGAAAGCTAGGGACCAGGTTAGGAAAGCAAGGCCCAGATAGAATTGGCTAGGGATGTTAACGATAACAGGAAGGGATTGTACAGGAAGGTAGCGAATAAAAAACAAGGGGCAAGCTAGGCTGCCTCCAGAAGCTATCAGGAGAACAGGCTACCCAGAATTTGGAGAAGGCTGAGGTTCTGAATGACTTCTTTGCCTCAGTCTTCACTGGCAAATGCTCAGACCACACCATCCAAGTCTTGGAAGGCAGACACAGGGACTGTGAGAATAATAGAATCATGGAATAGTTAGGGTTGGAAAGGACCTTAAGATCATGTAGTTCCAGCCCCCCTGCCATGGGCAGGGACACCTCATGTAAGTGGCGAGGAGAAGCAGACAGGCCAACCCAATATGGGTGATAAGCAACTTCTCGTTTATTTGTGACGCAGTTCACATATATATAGGAGTGGTATTCAGCCACTCCTTCTTGGCACAACAGTATTGGTTAGCCCCACACAGCTTCCTCCACGTTCTCCTCCCATGTCCGGTCTCCGGTTACCTGTGGGGGCCACCCCCTGCCTTCTTCGCACAGTCCTCCAGGGCTCTATGGTCCTGCTCTTAGAGTCATTCTGCAACAACCTCGCACTAAACCAACTCACCCAAGGCTTCGTCCAACCTGGCCTTCAACACTGCCAGGGATGGAGCATTCACAACCTCCCTAGGCAACCTATTCCAGTGCCTCACCACCCAAACAGGAAAGAATTTCCTCCTTATCCAATATAAACTTCCCCTGTTGAAGTTTTAACCCATTGCCCCTTGTCCGGTCACTACAGTTCGCAACGAAGGTCTCACAAGAGTAGAGTAGAGGATAAGGATCACCTCCTTTGACCTGCTGGTCACGCTCCTTTTGATGAAGCCCAGGATATGGTTGGCTTGCTGGATTGCGAGCTCACACTGCTGGCTCATATTCATTTTCTCATCGACCAGCACCCCCAAGTCCTTCGCCGCAGGGCTGCTCTGAATCTCTTCTCTGCCCAAAATGTAGCTGTGCCTGGGATGACCCTAGGCCCATTGTAGGAGAGGATATGGTTCCATTGTAGGAGAGGATATGGTGCCTGGGATGACCTTTGGCCCGTTGTAGGAGGGGATATGGAGACCATCTGAAAAATGCAAATGTGCAGAAGTCCATGGGACCTGATGAAATCCATCCACAGGTCCTGAAGGAGCTGGCAAATGAAGCTGCTAAGCCACTGTCTAACATATTTGAAAAATCATGGCAATCAGGCGAAGTTCCCGATGACTGGAAAAAGGGAAATATAACCCCCATTTTCAAGAAGAAAAAAATGGATGACCCAGAGAATTACAGACCAGTCAGTCTCACCTCTGTGCCTGGCAAAATCTTGGAGCAGATTCTCCTGGAAGACATGCTAAGGCGCATGAAAATCGACAAGGTCCTTGGTGACAGCCAGCATGGCTTCACTAAGGGGAAATCCTGCCTGACCAATTTGGTGGCCTTCTATGATGGGGCTACAGAACTGACGGACAGGGGTCAGAGCAGCTGATGTCATCTACCTGGACTTGTGCAAAGCATTCGACACTGTCCCACACGACATCCTTGTCTCTAAATTGGAGCGACATCAATTTGATAGTGGACTACTCGGTGGATAAAGAACTGGCTGTATGGCCGCACACAAAGAGTTGTGGTCAATGGCTCAATATTCAGCTGGAGACCAGTAACGAGTGGTGTATCTCAGGGATCGGTGTTCAGACCTGTCTTGTTCAACATCTTTGTTGGTGACATGGACAGTGGGACTGAGTGTGCCCTCAGCAAGTTTGCCACTGACACCAAGCTGTGTGGTTCAGCTGATACCCTGGAGGGAAGGAATGCCATCCAGAGGGACCTTGACATTCTTGTAAGACGGGCTGATGTCAACCTTATGAAGTCTAACCATGACAAGTGCAAGGTCCTACACCTGGGTCAGAGCGATCCCAGGCACAGCTACAGGTAGGGCAGAGAAGAGATTCTGAGCAGCTCTGCGGAGAAAGACTTGGGGGTGTTGGTTGATGAGAAAATGAACATGACCTGGGAGTGTGCACTCGCAGCCTAGAAAGCCAACCATATCCTGGGCTGCATCAAAAGGAGAGTGACCAGCAGGTCGGAGGAGGTGATCCTGCCCCTTTACTCTGCCCTCATGAGACCTCACCTGGAGTATTGTGTGCAGTTCTGGTGTCCTCTACATAAAAAAGGACATGGAACTGTTGGAACAAGTCTAAAGGAGGGACATGAGGATGATAAGAGGACTCAATCACCTCCTGTATGAAGTCAGGCTGGGAAAGTTTGGGCTGTTCAGCCTGGAGAAGGGAAGGCTGCATGGAGACCTCCTAGCAGCCTTCCAGTATCTGAAGGGGGCCTATAGGGATGCTGGGGACGGACTCTTCATTAGGGACTGTAGTGACAGGACAAGGGTTAACGGGTTAAAACTTCAACAGGGGAAGTTTAGACTAGATATAAGGAAGAAATTCTTTCCTGTTGGGGTGGTGAGGCACTGGAATGGGATGCTCAGGGAGGTTGTGAATGCTCCATCCCTGGCGGTGTTTAAGACTGTGTTGGAGAAAGCCTTGGGTGGCATGGTTTAGTGTGAGGTGTCCCTGCCCATGGCAGGGGGGTTGGAAGTAGATGATCTTAAGGTCCTTTCCAACCCTAACTATTCTATGTTTCTATGAGGGTTGAAGAAAGAGGTCTGCGTAGTGAAGCGTCTGCAGTACTCGCTAGCAGCCATCCAGCAGATCAGGGTGTCCTCCTCAAGTCTGCTACAGTCTTGGAAGTTCAGAGAATCCTCTAGCTTAGGTGTAAATCCACTAGTGAGTGCGTTTATTTTCCTTGTCTTCCCCTGCCTTCATCCTCCCTGAAGCAGGTGAACTGGATGGGCACAGAATATAAGAACACCATCAGTATCCATTTGGAAAGCTGTCTAAACAAGGACTGAACAGGCTAAATACAGAATAATGCAAATTCTTTATTACATACTCTGCTAGCTGGAACAAAATCTTAAAATTAACATGGTATTGTACAGTACAAATGACTTCCACATTCTCTCACTGCAGAGCTGGCTTTCCAGTTATAAAATGAATCGTATGGTTCTTGCATAGCTGAAAAACAAGAAACCAATGAAGCTAACAAAACTGTGTCTGTATAAAATTGAGCTCTGCTTGTTATTTAGAGGAGTCAGACGAAATCTGCGCCAAGCCTTACAAAGGAGAGTTATCTGTGTTTTTTTTTTTTTTCTGAGCCCTGGGTGCAACCTTTTCCCATGGGCCTTTCCTTTAGTAGTCCATGCAGTGTTGCCATGTTAACTGTCAACAGGGAAACCATATGCTCAAGCTTGTTTCTTCCCTCAAACCAAATCTTGATCCTCAAATCACTGGGACTTCTGATTTGCAAGTCAAGGCCTGAACTGCCAAACCCTTCAATAGAGTTAAAAACCTAGAACAAAAATTGATTCTGATTTGGTTGTGTGTCCACCAGCATGTTGCAGAATGACTCTAAGAGCAGGACCATAGAGTTCTGGAGGACTGTGCAAGAAAGGCAGGGGGTGGCCCCCACAGGTAGCCAGAGACCGGCCCTGGGAGGAGAATGTGGAGGAAGCTGTGGGGGGCTAACCAATACTGTTGTGCCAAGAAGGAGTGGCTGAATACCACTCCTATATAGGTGTGAACTGCGTCACAAATAAACGAGAAGTTGCTTATCACCCATATTGGTTTGGCCTGTCTGCTTCTCCTCGCCACATACACCAGCAAATACTTTTTTTAAAAGACTGTAGCACGTGATATAGATGAGGAATGTTCCAGCTTCCCTGGAAGCCCTGCCTCTTCTGTGAGTAAGAGCAGCAGCACACTTTGCTTTCATCTGGTTGACAGACATGGGTGCTGCTGCTGGGTGCTGAAGAATGTAAACACTTTGCTGAGATATAGCAAAAATCCCTAACACCTTTGTAGAAGACTGGAAAAAAAAATCCATTAAAATCCAAATCTTGCTGTAGAATGTAGAAAACATTGTCAAAACCAGTATTTATTTCATGTTTCATCCTTTTCCCCAGCCTCCCCTGGCATTTTTTCCTTCTGCATTCTGGTCTTACATAGTGAGCAAAAATTAGACTGCTGATAATATCAGTATTACATGGCACTTCAGTGGTGGGCCTGAATCCTGCATGTGAACAAGAGCTGGGATGCAAAAGGGTGGCAGTGCAACTGGAACAGAGAACCAGTGGGATTGCAAGGAGTTGTCACATTTTGCATGTGTCACAGATCAAAACGGAAAGGTTGATGTAGCGGTGTCCTGAGTTCAGCAGCAGCAGTCATTTTTCTCCTTCTTGGTAGCTGATGCAGTGCTGTGTTTTGATTTTCAGCTCGGGAACAGAGCTGATAGTAATGTTTCGGTTTGGCCAAGGACTTTGTGAGCCTCATGCTCTGCCAGGGGGGAGGGGAAGCCAGGAGGAAGCAGAGACAGGACACCTGACCCAAACTGACCAAAGAGGTATTCCATACCACAGCATGTCATGCCCAGGATGTAACTGGGAGTTAGCCGGAAGGACTGGGAGACTGCAGGGTTGGAGGAGGTATGGGTCGGTGCTTGGTCGGGGGCTGGGGGGCCGAGTTATCGGTCGGCTGGTGGTGAGATGATGTATTCTCTTCCCTTGTTATTTCCTTTATCATTATTATCATTGGTGGTAGCAGTAGTGATCTGTGTTATACCTTAGTTACTAAACTGTTCTTATCTCAACCCGTGGGAGTTGCATTCTTTTCGCTTCTCCTCTCCGTCCCTCCGGGAGTAGGGGGAGGGAAAGAAGGGGGGGAAATGAGTGAACGAGTTACCTGACTGGGTTTAAACCACGACAGTTCTTTTTGGCGCACAACGTGGGGCTCGAAGGGTTGAGATAACGACAGATCTGACCAGATTAATAGTCACTCATCACAATGACGATTTATTGGCTCTCAGAGTTGTTTCTCTTTGTCATAAACTGAGACCACAACGGATCATAATCCAATTAAAATTTTATTAATTATAGCAAGTAGAATATGAGCAAAAACAGCGCTGGACGACAGGGGAGTCTGCGCTCCGCCAACTGCCGTGCTGAGCAGTTCAAACAGCCCCTTTTTATACATCTCACTTCCGTGTTCATGAAGTAGTGGAGGTACTCTGCGCATGCTTCCGCTGTTGTTAGGGGGTCAACCTCTGCCTCCTGGTGATCCTTGAGACTGAAGTAAGAAGTTTTCCTCTTTTGTTCCATAGTTGACCTTTTACTCATATGTCCTTATATGGAGTTGTTTGTCTTATCTCCGCTAGTTCCTGGAACATCTTACAGTTATCTTTAGTCAACATCTGCTAAGCGGTACTTGGTTTAGTTTGTGTAAGCGATTACGGTTATCTTATCTTGCACAAGCTGTGTCTGGTGATTGTTTGAGTAAGTTTTCACATCTTTTGTTGCCTAACCTTTACATTGGGCTTAACATAAATCTTAATAAACAATACCCTTATCCTTAGTTTCTTACAATCCCCCCTTTTTCTTTTTATCCTATTATTGTTTATTAGACGCTACTTTCATTCTCGGCACTGCAAGTAAACCTTTTTCCACAATCCCAACATTTATCATAACATTCACAAGGTAATGCCTCACAATTACAATAGGCATAGTTTTTCCCAGGTTGCCTTCAGATGTCTATCTGGAGATGATACCGACCAATCAGAAGCAATTGTTTCACATCCCCAGTATCTGCAATAATAATGTCCAGGGAGGTTACAATAAGCGGGTCCAGAAGAGGGACACATATAAAATGGTGATACATTTTCACAATTAGCTGAAAGAAATCTACATACAGGTTGTACAGGGAAATTAGGTTGTCCCGCCCCAATGAAGGTGGCTATCACTTTGGATGTTTCCCAGGATATTAATTCCCATCTTAATGGTTCATGCGGGTTTCCATTTACTTGGGTTATTATCAGTAACAAAACTAACGGTATACCAGGAAAAAGGGTGTCAATTTTGCTATTTTAAGTATATTTTTACCAGTCCTGGGGAAGTTCGGCCATTGATGCTTTTGCGTCCCATTGTTCTGGCCCTTTTCTCCACAGTTTGTTCCTCCTCTGCCTCGCCCGTCGACTCGGTTGCTTCGAGCCACGGGGTGTACCATCCTCTTGGCAGCAAGGGAATTCTTCAGGAGAGTAGCTGTTTCGGGCTTTCTGCCTATTTACATAGGCTTCCCACTTTGCAGCTTTAACTAATGGGGCAAAGCAAGGCACAGTTAGTACTTCCCTTCTACACTTTATAACCAAAATTTCAGTTACAAAGGGGACTGGTTCGTTGGAGTGGTAACAATAATATTGAGGGTTTACTCCTTTGGCAGAAATCTTCCATCACTCATGGGATTCCCGAATAATTTCTTGTTTAGACTCTAATTGTTTTAATTTCCACTCAGTGAGAGTTCTTTGGATTTTCCAACACTGTGTGCAAACTCCTATCGGAGGGTATCCATATTCACAGTGTGTCCACCATTTATCCTGGCATACCTTACACCTAAAACAAGCAAATGGATAACAATTGCAGTTCAAATTATTACACGCAATTCGTATATCTAGAGTACATATATTATTTACATCAGCATATCTTCTATATTCACTATTGTGTGGTTGCATAAGTTTAGCAATTTCCTTCAACACACTTTGTACGCTTCCATATATAATAGAAAAAAAGAGAAATAATTATAGCAAATATAAACAGCAATACACACTTTATACCAAAAGATAATGCAGTGAAATAATCAAATAAAGTCTCTATCATTACGTTATCTTTTCAGGGTTATCTTGGTGTCACCTGGAGTACTGATTACTTTCCAGTGGGGTCTCATCACTGGGCCTTTAATGCGACTGGCATGAGTCCATCCACGCTCAGCAGTCCGGACAGCTGTTTCTGTTGTAAGCAAAACAAGATAAGGTCCCTCCCAATTGGGTTTTAGGGTTTCTTCCTTCCACACTTTAATCAATATCCAATCCCCAGGTTTAACATTGTGAATTTTTAAGTCCAGCGGGGGTCGTTGCACAATCAGTCCATGTTCCCAAAGCTTGTTACGATGTTCTGCTAATTGTGAAACATATTCATTAATCACACGGTCTCGAATTAAAACATTTGTTTGTGGACTTTCAATTCTATAAGACATTCCATACACCATTTCAAACGCTGATATTCCTACATCTGCTCGGGGTCTGGTTCTGAGAATTAATAGTGCCATGGGTAGGTGTTGGAGAATGGCTTAGAAAGAAAGGGCACAGTGGGTCTAGTGACCCTCTGTATCGAGAAAGTCAGTTTTGATGATTGCGGCCTAGTCTGGTTCAGCGGCCTTGACATCTCTACTGCTACGAGACTGACGTGGCAGTGGAAAAGTACCGACCGCTAATAACCCTAGGTCAAGTTCGGTTGAGGACAAGTATGATAAACAACTTTGAGGAAGTGCCCTCTCAGGAATGAGGATGTTAGCCTGCCGTTAAACCGCAAGTAAACCGCAAGTAGGAGGAGTATATTAATGTAACCTTTAGGCTTGCAGCCTATCAGCAACTGACTAGTAGGCATAAATCATTGTAAGAGTATAAAAGATGGCAAGTTGAATCAATAAATGAAGTCTGCTTATCACTCATATTGAGTCTGATTGCATTCTTCCTCCGCCGATGAAAGATGACACTGCTTGCGGGTCTGGGACTCTGACTCAATAACCACCCGACTGGTAGGCACTTAATACATGAAAATTTGGTTTCTATCATTAATTTAGTCAAAATAGTTTTAATTTCTCCATTCATCCTTTCAACTTTTCCCGAACTTTGTGGATGCCATGGTGTATGGTATTCCCACTTAATACCCAAGCTTTCTGTTAGATCTCTAACAATTTTTGACACAAAGTGTGTTCCTCTGTCCGAGTCGATTATTTCAGGTACTCCATATTGAGGTATAATGTGTTCAAGTAACACTTTAGTAACTTGGTTAGCAGTTGCCCTGGAGGTAGGAAAAGCCTCAACATAATGTGTTAAATGATCCACCATAACTAATAAATATTTATAACGCCCTGCCCTAGGTAGTTCAGTAAAATCTACTTGTATGTGTGAGAAAGGTCTGTATGCTGGGGAACGTCCTCCAAGAGGTCTTTGTCTCATGTTGTTTCGATTAACCTTTTGACAGGTCTCGCAGGCTGCCGTGACTGTCTTTGCTATATTATATACGCCTATACAGGCAAACTGTTGATTGAAATGATCAACTAACGCCTGGGTTCCCCAGTGTGTTTTACTGTGTATTTTTGAAAATATTTCGAGTGCTATGCCTTTCGGCAAGACTTCTCTCCCATCTGGCAACATGTACTTCCCATTTTGTTCCTTAGCTCCCATTTGTTCTAGTTTTTCCTTTTCTGCAGACTCAAAACTCAAATTTTTACTAACAGGTACTTGTTGCATAGTCAAAATCATACTATAATTGCCTGCCACTCGTTTTGCTTCTGTATCAGCTGCATTATTTCCCCTAACTTGATAACTTGTACCTCGCTGGTGTCCCTTTATATGTACAACTGCTATTTTATTCGGCATTTTCAATGCCCCCAGAACTCGCCGAATTAATTCCGGGTGTATTAGTTCCTTTCCCTGTGAGTTAACAAATCCTCTCTCCTCCCATATTTTTCCAAAAGTGTGTACTACTCCGAACGCATAGTGTGAGTCTGCACATATAGTTCCATCCTTTCCCTTCAGTGACACTAATGCCTTCCACAATGCATACAGCTCACAGGCTTGAGCCGACCAGCTGGCACTCAGGGGGCCTGATTCTATTGTCTTAAATTCTCCTTTTTCCAACTTAACGATGGCATATCCGGACAATCGTTTACCTTCCACTATTCGTGATGACCCATCTATAAATAATACTTCTCCACATTGTAGTTCTTCTTCTTCTAAATCTGGCCTAATGCGTGTCTGTTGTTCAATTGTTTGAAAACAATTGTGCAATAGTTCATTACCTTCTCCTGGGTATAAAAATTCAGCGGCGTTAACTGCTCCAATAGTTTTCAAAGATAGTTTAGGGGATTCTATAAGTATCCCTCATACTTTAATAATCGGCTATCTGTAAGCCATTTTTCTGCTTTTTGTTGTAACACTCCCCTGATGTTATGAGGCGCATATAAGACAACTTCTCCATTAAAGGTAATGCGATTCGTTTCCTCAAGTAATAAGGCAGCAGCAACAATGATTTGTAAACAACTCGGCCAAGCCCTGCTCACAGGGTCCAACAGCTTTGATAGGTATGCCACCGGTTTCTTCTGTCCGGCCCATTCCTGAGTTAATACTCCGAATGCCGTTCCTTCATGTATGTTAACAAATAAATGGAATGGCCGCTTTAAATCTGGTAGGCTTAAAACCGGTGCTTGACTTAGCTCTCTTTTGAGACTGACAAACTGCTCTTGATCCTGAGGGGTCCACTTGGGTATTTTGTCTTTAGACAGTTGTTCATATAAGAATTTAACTTTAAAGCTATAGTTTTCTATCCATTGCCTACAATACCCAAATAGTCCTAATGCCTGCCGAATTTGCCTCTTAGTGACAGGCATAGGTAATTCCAAAATTCCTTTAATGCGCTCTGGATCCAATATCTTCTGGCCGTTAAACAAATAATGTCCCAAATATTTCACTTTTTCCTCCACAAATTGTAACTTTTCTTGTGATACCTGTAGGCCCTTTTGTGCAAGAAAGTTTAGAAGTCGAATGCTTTCTTTTCTTACATCCTCCTTATTATTCCCTGCTATGAGCAGATCATCTACATACTGTAACAGCACGTTCCCCGTTTGTACCTGGTATTCTTTTAAGAGCTCTTCCAGGGCCTGTCCAAACAGATTAGGGGACTCAGTGAACCCTTGGGGAAGCACGGTCCATCTCAGTTGCTGTCTACGGCCTGTCTCTATGTCTTCCCATTCAAAGGCAAAATAATCACGGCATTCTTCTGCCAGTGGACAGGCCCAAAAGGCATCCTTTAAATCAGCCACACTATACCAGGAGTTATGGGGTCCTAGTTTGCTTAGCAGTGTGTATGGATTTGCTACTACTGGGAACCGGGTGATAGTTCTTTTGTTTATTTCCCTTAAATCATGTACGAGCCGATATTTCCCATTTGGTTTCTTTACAGGCAAAATGGGGGTGTTAAAGGGTGACATACAAGGCTCTAAGATTCCTTGTGCTAACAATCGATCAATTTCTGGCTTTAATCCTCTCCGTCCTTCTAGGGATATGGGATATTGCCTTACCCTCACAGGTATGTGGGGTTCGGAAATTTGGATTTTAATCGGTGGAATTTCCAGTCTACTAATTGTGTCCGGAGAGTACCAGACATCGGGGTTAATTTGTTTTTGATCATCCACGGTCAAAGGATAAGCAGACACTGTTAGCTCTTGATTTTTCACTTTAATTTCTAATTGCAATTCAACAACTCGGGAAAAGAGAAGCTGGCGGTGGGAGAGCCGGCAAGCACAGCAGCTACACCAGCCCCAGTGACAAGTACAGCAGCATCAACTGAGAGTTCTGAAGGTTTTGAATGGGCTTTGGGTATCCTTGGGACCTGCCTGCTGATTGTGATGGGGATCAGCATGTTGGCACACACACAGGCTGTGTTCTACCCACAACCATTTTGTCTGATCTCAAAAGTTAAGCAGAGTCAGGTTTGGGTCTTGTCTGGGGTTAGACAACAATATAGGGAGACCAAGAGATTTTCTCCAAGGCTGGACAGTCATGAGTGGCAGGGCATGTGGGACAGTATGGGCAAGTATCTAGTCCACTGGGCCCCTCCAGTGCTTTGGAAGCATTGGAGATGGAAGGCAGCTGTATGGAGTCCCCAGCAACAAGCTGCAGAAACTGCTGAAGGGAACAGTGAATTATTTTGAGCCTGGTGGGCCCATGGCACTTCAGGCCATCAGAGCAGAGATGCAACATAGAGATGGACTCATGATCGAGGGGTGGACTTAGCAATGGACACTATTGCCCAGGTTATTCACAAGTGTGAACACTGCACACAATCTCTCCTGCTCTGGAAGACTGTTACAAGAGATGAAGCCTGACATCATGGACCAGATGGACACAGCAGCTTCATAGGGACTGGTCCATGCACTAAGAGTGCACCGAGATAAGAGTGATGGTATATTGAAAATGTGGGATCTGAGCATGACGTGAATGGTATGGAATAAGGGGTGGATAATGTCCTGGGTTCAGCAGCAGCAGTCATTTTTCTCCTTCTTGGTAGCTGATGCAGTGCTGTGTTTTGATTTTCAGCTCAGGAACAGAGCTGATAGTAATGTTTTGGTTTGGCCAAGGACTTTGTGAGCCTCATGCTCTGCCAGGGGGGAGGGGAAGCCAGGAGGAAGCAGAGACAGGACACCTGACCCAAACTGACCAAAGAGGTATTCCATACCACAGCACGTCATGCCCAGGATGTAACTGGGAGTTAGCCGGAAGGGCTGGGAGACTGCAGGGTTGGAGGAGGTATGGGTCGGTGCTTGGTCGGGGGCTGGGGGGCCAAGTTATCGGTCGGCTGGTGGTGAGATGATGTATTCTCTTCCCTTGTTATTTCCTTTATCATTATTATCATTGGTGGTAGCAGTAGTGATCTGTGTTATACCTTTGTTACTAAACTGTTCTTATCTCAACCCGTGGGAGTTGCATTCTTTTCGATTCTCCTCTCCGTCCCTCCGGGAGTAGGGGGAGGGAAAGAAGGGGGGGAAGTGAGTGAACGAGTTACCTGACTGGGTTTAAACCACGACAAGCGGTGATCAGGAGGGAGGCAGTGTGCTAGTGGCAGTGGGACCTCAGGAAGCCCCAGTGTGTGTCTCCAGTGATTTTCATGTGTGTGTGTTTTCAAAATGGAGCCAAGATGGAAAGACGGGGAAAAAAGACAATACCATGTACAGAGGCTGCATGGCTGGAGTGGAAGTAGAGTTGTATGAAATCTTCCATTAATCACCTTTTTATTTCTTCCTTCCCTCCCAGGTGCAAGTGGGAAGTACACCTCAGGACCAAAGAATTGTGGGATACATCTCCTGCACTCACTTGCAAGCTATTGAAGGTACTGTCCTAAATTGCATATCCTGCTTGTTCACTATTCCTAGGCCTGTGGTGGTGTTCTTGCTCCTCCAGTATTTCTGACACAGTATCCCATTTGTTTCATGAAATAGTATTTTCTAAGGTCATTAAATAAGGTTGTGTTGGAGTCCGTTCCTCATCAACCGTCTTTTAAGACGTTTCACAACCTTTTTTTATGATAGAACCTCAACACTCAGCTCTCCTTTTAATCTAAATATTCAGAGCAGGGCTGATGTAGATGGTTGGCCTCATCTCCATTTTATAACCCCAGCCCAGAAAGCAAGGAGAAGAAAAGTTAATAATGTTTAAAGATACTAGGGTTGGTGTCATCGTTTAAGCCCAGCTGGCAACCCAGGACCACGCATCTGCTTGCTCACTTCCCCCCTTTCCTCCCCCCACTCCCAAAGGGATGGGGAGGAGAATCAAAAGAATGTAACTCCCACGGGCTGAGATAAGAACAGACCAGTAACTAAGGTATAACACAAAACCACTACTGCTACCACCAATAATAATAATGATAAGGGAAATAACAAGGGAAGAGAACACAACTGCTCAACACCTGCCGACAAATACCCAGCCCGACCTGAGCAGTGATCTAGCTCTTCTGGGTATCTGCCCCCAGTTTATATACTGGGCATGATGTGCTGTGGTATGGAATACGCCTTTGGCTAGTTTGGGTCAGGTGTCCTGTCTCTGCTTCCTCTCGACTTCCCTTCCTCCCTGGCAGAGCATGAGGCTCACAAAGTCCTGGGTCAGAGTAAACATTGCTTAGTAACAACTAAAACCATTGGTGTTATCAGCGTTGTTCCCAGGCCGAAAGTCAAAAGCACAGCATGGCACCAGCTTCTAAGACTGAGAAAAATGCTACTGCTGAACCCAGGACAGTTGGTTTATTCCATTTTTAGTGTTCTGATGCATACATTTTGAAATATTCTTAACCATTTTAGCTGTTCACCTGGACACTCACCAATTAAAACTGACGAATACCTGAATATCTTGGAGATACCTATGGAAAATTTTCCATATATCTCTCCTATCTTTTGCATAAAACCTATCAGTTCTATACTGAGTAGGTATATGAGTAAAATAAAAGCCAGATCTTCAAACCTTTACTTCATGTAAGATTAGATTTTTTTTTTAGCCAGACGGGTGGTGAATATCCTGAAGATTTCCTTGATGCAACAGCGATTCTTGTGTTTCTGAATGCTGGAGAGCATAACACAGCCCTCCTGGACTGCCTAGACAGTAGTTATGCTGCAGGTTGAGGCCAGCCGCCAGCAATCTGTTACACGTGGCAGAACGTTGAACCAATGTGCATGTTGAGGTTAACCAGTCAGGCAGCCAGCATCCTTTCCACTTCATCAGCGCTTCATCTGCAGACAGACTTGGGAACAAACCCGCCAGTTCCTGAAGTACATTAGAGACACTGGGTAGTGTTAACGAAGATACATTAATTTCTTCAGATAGTGGAAGGTTGCTATGAGGTCTTCAAGCAGTCTTCTCCAGGCTGAAGAGCCCCAACTTTCTCAGCCTGTCTTCATGTGAGAAGTGCTCCAGCCCCTTGATTATCCTCGTGGCCCTCCTCTGGACTTGCCCCAACAGTTCTATATCCTTTTTATGTTGAGGACACCAGAACTGTACACAATACTCCAAGTGAGGTCTCACAAGAGCAGAGTAGAGGGACAGGATAACCTCCTTTGACCTACTGGTCATACTTCTTTTGATGCAGCCCAGGATACAGTTGGCTTTCTTGTCTGTGAGTGCACACTGAAGGCAACTCATGATAAGTTTCTCATCCACCATGTCCTGGGTTCAGCAGTAGCAGTCATGTTTTTCCTTTGTGTTAACTGGTGCAGTGCTGTGTTTTGACTTCTAGTTTGAGAACAGTGTTGGTGAAGCCGATGTTTTCGGTTGTTGCTAAGTGATGTTTACCCTGACCAAGGACTCTGTGAGGCTCATGCTCTGCCAGGGAGGAGGGGAAGCTGTGAGGAAGCAGAGACGGGGCGCCTGACCCGGGCTAGCTGGGGAGGTATTCCATACCACAGCACGTCATGCCCGGGGTGGGGGGTAACTGGGAGATACCCGGAAGGACAGGGGCTTTCGGGTGGAACTCGCTTTCTTGGCCGGTGGTATCGTATTCTCTTCCCTTGTTATTTTCCCTTATCATTGTTGTAGTTGATAGTAGCGGTGGTGATTTGTTGCTGGACTGTTCTTGTCTCAACCCGTAGGAGTTGCACTCTCTCGATCCTCCTCCCCGTTCCTCCGGGAGCGGGGAAGGGGAGAGACCCGGTGCGGGGGGGGGGGGGAGACGGGCACGGACCTCTATTGTTGTCAGCTCGGCACCACTCACTGGGAGTGAGTGAACAAGTTACCTGACTGGGTTTAAACCGCGACACCCCTAAGTCCTTCTCCGCAGGGCTGCTCTGAACCTTTTCTCCACCCAACCTGTAACTGTGCCTGGGATTGCCCTGACCCAGGTATAGGAAGTTGCGCTTGGCTTGGTTGAACTTCATAAGGTTGGCATTGTCCCACATCACCAGTGTGTCAAGTTCCCTCTGGATGTCATCCCTTCCATCCAGCGTATCAACCATACCACACAGCTTGGTGTCATCGGCAAACTTGCTTAGGGCGCACTGAATCCCACTGTCCATGTCGCCAACAAAGATGTTGAACATCTTTCTCTGGTTTTCTATTTTTAACTCTGGAATTATGGTTATGTACTGTGGGATTCCTGTTGTGGAGCTGAAAATTGTTGCTCTTCCAGTTTAGGTTGTAAACTTCAATTTTCAGTCCTGTTCCTTTTTCATACCTAGTCAAGTATTCTCAGATAGCCTTTGATAACCACATTTTGAAGTCCCTATGATATTGAAGAGGAAGAGGGAGGAGGGAAGAAGAATGAGGAAGTAATGCTCTATTTTCAAAGACAGCCGAAAGCTTCTTCAAGGGTAAAATGCAAACTTCCATTTTCCTACTTACTTTCTTGCTTCATAGTTTTAGACTCAACTGGCTCAAACTACATTCAAATAGAGCAGACGATGAGTTAAGAGTCTTAATGTCTTTTGATGTATCATATTAGTTTATGTAATGAAATGGAAAACTAAAGTTTATATGTTTGGCTGTGCTTTCCGATTTGCATCATCTGATTCATGACATTTCAAACATTTAAAAAATTACCTAAAACCAGTTCAGCAATGTAGAGATGTGGCATCTGTAAATACATGCACAGTTTAAAAGGTTAGCTGTTTAAATCATCCTGTCACACATGGTGAGTGCAGTTTGCCTTCCCTTCTCGGATATGTAAACTTACACTTGACAGTTCTGATACTTAGAATCATAGAATAGTTAGGGTTGGAAAGGACCTTAAGATCATCTAGTTCCAACCCCCCTGCCACGGGCAGGGACACCTCACACTAAACCATGCCACCCAAGACTCCATCCAACCTGGCCTTGAACACCGCCAGGGATAGAGCATTCACAGCCTCCCTGGGCATCCCATTCCAGTGCCTCACCACCCTAACAGGAAAGAATTTCTTCCTTATATCTAGTCTAAACTTCCCCTGTTGAAGTTTTAACCCATTACCCCCTGTCCTGTCACTACAGTCCTTAATGAATAGTCCATTCCCAGCATCCCTATAGCCCCCCTTCAGATACTGGAAGGCTGCTATGAGGTCTCCACGCATGAGGTCTCTGAACAGCCCCAACTTTCTCAGCCTGTCTTCATACAGGAGGTGATTGAGTCCTCTTACCATCCTCATGGCCCTCCTCTGGACTTGTTCCAACAGTTCCATGTCCTTTTTATGTTGAGGACACCCGAACTGCACACAGTACTCCAAGCGCGGTCTCACGAGAGCAGAGTAGAGGGACAGGATCACCTCCTTCGACCTGCTGGTCATGCTCCTTTTGATGCAGTCCAGGATACGGTTGGCTTTCTGGGCTGCAAGCGCACACCGCCGGCTCATGTTCATTTTCTCATCGACCAACATCCCCAAGTCCTTCTCTGCGGGGCTGCTCTGAATCTCTTCTTTGCCCAACATATAGCTGTGCCTGGGATTGCCCTGACCCAGGTGTAGGACCTTGCACTTGTCATGGTTAGACTTCATAAGGTTGGCATCAGCCTGTCTTACAAGCATGTCGAGGTCCCTCTGGATGGCATTCCTTCCCTCCAGTGTATCAACCGAATCTCACAGCTTGGTGCCATCAGCAAACTTGCTGAGGGCACACTCAATCCCACTGTCTATGTCAGCGACAAAGTTGTTGAACAAGACCGGTCCCAACACCGATCCCTGAGGGATACCACTTGTTACTGGTCTCCATCCGGACATTGAGCCATTGACCACAACTCTTTGTGTGTGACCAGCCAGCCAGTTCTTTATCCACCGAGTCGTCCACCTATCAAATTGATGTCGCTCAATTTTAGAGACAAGGATATCATGTGGGACAGTGTCGAACGCTTTGCACAAGTCCAGGTAGATGACATCAACTGCTCTACCCCTGCCTATCAATTATACTTGCATGAATATAAGATGAAGGGGTCCAACTGCTTATGGTTAGAGGTGAACTACTAATGCTTTTCTCAAAAGATGTGCTGGCTCATCTGCGTTCTGAGCAATTACTGTGTTTTCAGACCTGACATTATTTACCTTTTTCAATAACATTTCAGAATGAAATGTAGCTTATCGTCTCAATTCTCTACCCATTACTGAATGCTGTGATGAAGCGGCTCTTCATTTCCACTGTGGAAATAGCTGCATTTCAGTGACAAATGAAGGGATCCTTTAATGAGGCTTGAATGTAATTATTTTCCAAGGGGCTGTTAAGTTTACATGGCTCTTTTATGTCCTTCAGTTAGTCAGTGATTAATGTTTTGGACAGGTTTTGCTGCCCAAAATTCACCCACCTCCCTTGGAGTCATGCCTTTCAGATACCCTGCCAAACCATCAAAACAGAGCAAACCTCCAGCTATTCCAGCCCATGTCTAGATGATGTAGCATGCTGGATGCTATCTTGTAACCTTGTTCATATCCCTGTTTTGTTGTTAGTGTGAACCTAGTCATTAGTAGCACAGGTACTGGCAACCTGTGCTTCTCTAGCACAAGTTCCACAAGCCTACACGCAGCTTAAGCAGAACTCAGTTCAGGACTGAGAGAGATCCTTCAGGGTCTGAAATTCTGACTGTGCCATCAGGAGCAACTTTGGTGCTAAGCATCCTTAGGAAGTGATTCCAGATATGTATCTGAATTAGCAAAGCTGGTGTGTAAGCGGCGAGTAGAAGCAAGACACGCCAACCCAATATGGGTGATAAGCAAACTTCTACTTTATTTGTGGCACACTTCGCTTATATCCACGTGGTGTTTAGCCACGCCTACTCGTCAGAGCAGTATTGGTTAGTTCTACACAGCTTCCTTCACATTCTCCTCCCACATCCGGTTTCCAGGTACCTGTGAGGCCTACACCTTGCTTTGCTCGCACAAGGCCTCTAAGGATCCATGGCCTTGCTCTTGGAGCCATACTGCAACAATTCCCCCCTTTTTCTTTTGTGCGAGCAAAACATTGTGGGTCTTTCTGTTCACTTGTTTTCATCGCGCAAATATAAGCAAGTCTAACAACTACAATGATTGAAATAACAATGATACATAAACGCAGTCCTTCAAATAGAAGTGTTTTAAGTCAACATGTAATACCCCATGAGGACAACCATTTAGTTATCCCTAGGTCATTGCTCACTTGCAATTGTTGGGTAAGCTGAGCCAGGGTTTTCAGCTGTGCATGTATCGAATTAGAATGATCAGAAATATTCATACAACACATTCCATCAAACTCTTCACATCCATGTCCCTGTTCCAACAACAAAAGGTTCTGCAGTGTTGCATGTCTTACAGAGTCAACATCAAACAGCAAATCAGAAATTGCCTTCGATGTAGCATTTGTCTGCTTAGCAAGTCAGCAACCCAGCTTGTTTAACTGAGCCAAGGCCCCGGCCAAAGCACTTACAGTGATTTGGCATATTATGATTGGATACATGCCTTGAAGACCTTTAGTGACTAGCATATAATTGGTTAAACACAGGTGTGAGAACTCAACCTTGAAAGCTTGCCAACAGTCCACAGTTCTCATTAACTTGGTGAATTCCAGCCTCTTATCTTGCTTGCTTAAGCTTCTTTGGGCCTCTCATGGCCTTGTTGTACCTTTCAGGACTATTCAAAGTTTATGTACCAATTATGCATTCTCCCCCGTGAGAACACAGTCTCCACATCTCCCCCCTTTTGTTTTATCCAGTAACAAGTCGCTACTACAGCAAGGCACACACAAATTTACATTAGCAGAGTAACTACTACAGGGTGCAGCAGCATGTTGAAGATGCTGATGCTAGCGAGAGACTAGCCAAAGAAATTTCTTACCAGTGGAATTCTCCCCCCCTCTTAATTTGTTCCATTACCTGCTTTATAACACTACCATTGTATTAAAATCTTTCTAGCTTTTGCCTTAGCGTTTTTCTAGCAGCTACTGCAAATTTCCATACTCTAAAATCTCTTCTGCAAGTGACAAATCTATACAATACAAGGTGTAGTTTCTTATTAGCAACTAGCTAGTAAATACAGGTGGTTTTATACACAAAATCACAACCTCTAATAACAGCTACTTTACAAGCACACATCTTCAGGATGTTACTTTTCATTTGCCCCCAAGTGATGTTTTGCAGTTATTTGTTCTTTCTCTTCCTCTATCTCATTCTGCTTGGGGTATTCACGGTCAGCTCCTGTAGATGAGGCATCAGGTTTTTCCATTCGTCTGTCCAGCTCATGGCAAGGCTTCACAAACTTTGCAGGCAGTCGCCATGGACCTGTAGGCAGGAGGACACAAATATACCCCCTCCCCCAGGTTATCTGTTCTTGAGAAGTAGACAGGTTAGACAGGTTAAATGCAGCATCATTACTGTCTCTCCCCCCCTTTTTTTCTTTTTGGGGCAGCAGCTATAGCGGCCTGCATGCTTCAGCAGCAACCATAAATACCTGCTGGCAGCTGCACTTTTACATTAAGCCTTTCATACCCGAAATGTTAAACAGCTACTTGTTAAAACCTTTTACATGAACCCAACAGCAACAAAAAAATACACAGAACACCGTCTGCTCTCAGCACACACTCACGCGTATGGGATCCCACAAGCACACGCCACACAACTACAATATTTGAAGCACAATATCCAGACAATCATTACTCCCACTACAGTCCCACCTACAGAATGTGGCACAAGGACCCTGTGGAGACTGATAGCAAACCAGCTCCGAGAAGCATCATTGCAGTGCGAGGTGGCGGGCTCAAACTTAGCGGGCGTCCCCGCAGAGGCTCTGCCTCCCCCACATCGTATGAGGCTTGGGCTTTTATACTGACCAAAATGCACACTCATTCCGACACAGGTGGCCAGCCTGTGCTGGAAGAAGTGGCCAGCAGTATCTACAAAGTTCTCCAAAGGTTGATAGAAACCTGGTCATACTTATTTTTACCAACTTCTAGTACATGAGTATCACAGAGGAACTGTATGGGCTCCCCCTGTCAATTGCAAGCAAAATCATAACATATACAGCTTGATTATAAGAAGATTTTAACCCATACATGGTCGCTGCTTGTCAGGCCTCCTTAACTATTTTGAGATCAAGAGCTTCCCACTCTTTAGCCCCCTGCTGTGTAGTAAACACAGGATATGCAGAGATGCCCATTGCAGAAAATTCACCAGTAATGATCACATCTTTGATTAACCATTGTTGCAGCTGAGCATCTCCAGGGCCAGTGAGTCTGAGCAGACCGACCCGGGAGACGAAGAGTCAGAGTCTGGAAGCAGAGGATATAAATCTGGCTCGGATTCAGGGGATCTGGGGTCTGATCCTGTGCCGAACTCAGGGTCTCCGTTGCTCGCAGCTATGTCTTTCTTGTCAGATGTCTCTCGTTCGGTATGTGGCCATCTGCAGACCTGGCTCCTCCGTAACCGAGTTAAAAATTTCCACTCTAGGGCATAGTGGGTTGGAAAGGCTCGCAGTTCTTTTAAATCTCCCGCTAGCGCATAATCTCTGTTTTCTACTGCATGCGTCAAAATGGCGCCCCAATCGATCCGGCGCCGAGGCACCACCCTCTTCCTTTCAGCTTCCATGACAATCATCATGGGTATCCCTTCTGATATACTTTCTCTGTCCTTTTCAAAGTCTCTACTTTCAGAACTGGGGTGGTGGGGGAGCAGGGGGTTACACCTCCTCTGCGGCGCCTTGTGATGAAGAAGAAGGGGGAGAAAGGAAGGGGGGGGGAAAACCCTGTGTTCCAAGCACAGGGAGCACCCTGCGAGTTTGGGTAAATGAGTTGTAATCTTCCCCCAGCTTCAACCAACCGGGGACGTCTGTTCCTAATTTCTCCGTTGCTACAGCGACAGTTTTCTTTTCTGCCTTGTACCTTTTGGACAGTTTATTACTTCTCTCTGTGGTTTACCGAGTTTCTTTGCCGTTTCATCATCATTAAGCATTGAGTCAAATAGTTCATCACCAAACTTTCGAAACTCATTCTCCTCAAAAACTGTTTTAGGATCTACAAAAAAATCCCTTAGCCTTCCCTACAGCCACTAGACCTGCTAGCTGCTTTAGAGTCTCAGGCTCAATTTCCTGCTTTTATAAAAAGCACTGTAATAAATCAGGGGCTACCTCTCGGTCCATTTTCATGGCCGGCCTTTTCCGGATCCTCCTCTTCTGGATCATCCTGTAACCTCGGTCTTCATATCGGCCTCCCGATGCAGCAGTGTCTGGTTCGCCCCAGCGGCGGACTCCTTTCTGTTAGTCCAAGCACCCGGGTCCGTCACACCACCGCCATAGCATTGCCTGCAGTCCCCGGGCACTGCCGCTGGCGCCGCTCACTCGCCGTTCCGGGTCCCTGATACTCAGGGCCCTGTAATCCGGGTCCCCGTCAACCGGGGCCCTGTATTCCGGGTCCCCGTCAACCGGGGCCCTGTATTTGGGGTCCCCGCTTACTGCGGCCCTGTATTCTGGGTCCCCGTCAACCGGGGCCCTGTATTCCGGGTCCCCGCTAACTGGGGCCCTGTATTCGGGGTCCCCGCTAACTGGGGCCCTGTATTCTGGGTCCCCGTTAACCGGGGCCCTGTATTCCGGGTCCCGGTAGCCGGGGCCCTGTAGTCCAAGTCCCTGTTCGAGCGCCATTTGTTAGCAGCGAGGAGAAGCAAGACACGCCAACCCAATATGGGTGATAAGCAAACTTCTCCTTTATTTGTGGCGCACTTCACTTATATCTGCATGGTGTTTAGCCACGCCTACTCGTCAGAACAGTATTATTTAGTTCTACACAGCTTCCTTCACATTCTCCTCCCACATCCGGTTCCTGGTTACCTGTGAGGCCTACACCTTGCTTTGCTTGCACAAGGCCTCTAAGGATCCATGGCCTTGCTCTTGGGGCCATTCTGTAACACTGGTGTACCCACCCTATGCCAGCCTGCCCTCACACCCTCCTCTCAGTTGTGCCAACAAGGCTGTTGTAGGCTGTATTGCAGTTGCTGAGGAACTGACCTAGCTGAAAAGTAACACAACAGAATAAAGGGTCTTTAATGATTTGTTTTCTTGGGTGGTTTCTTTTAACTTTGTTTTCCCAGTCTGTCCTGGATTAAATCTGTCTGCTTATCTTGTCACACAGCCAGATGGGACACAGCCCAACTTATGGCTAAACTGAAGCCTTTGTTTGCGGGCTGGATTGTTTTTTTCCTTTTGAATAGGCTTTATAGCTGTTGCAGTTTAAGCCCAGCTGGTAACTCAGAATCACGCTCCTGCTCACTCACTCCCCCTCTTCTTCCCTCCCTCTCCCAGATTGATGGGGAAGAGAATTGAAAGATTGTAAATCCCACTGGTTGAGATAAGAACTGTCCAATAACTAAGGTATAATGCAAAACTACTACTACTACCAACAATAATAATAATCATAATGGAAATAACAAGGGGAGAGAATATAAAACTAAAAAGGGAAAAGGAAAAGAAAAAAATAAACACAAGTGATGCGCAATACAATTGCTCACCACCCACCGACCGATACCCAAGCAGCTATCCGGGCCTTCCAGGTGACTCACACCAGTTTATATGCTGGGAATAACGTGCTGAGGTATGGAATACCCCTTTGGCTAGTTTAGGTCAGGTGTCCTGTCTCTGCTTTCTCACAGCTTCGAGTGCCCCTCCTCACTGGCAGAGAATGAGAGACTGAAAAGTCCTTGATCAGGGTAAGCATTACTTAGCAACAACTCAACTTTGTTACTCATGTCGTCATCAAAGAGGTTGAACAGGATCTGTCCCAACACCGACCGCTGAGGTAAACCACTTGCTACCTGTCTCCAGATGGACACTGAGCTGTTGACCACAACACTGCCTTCGCCCATCCAGCCAATTCTTTTTCCACAGAGTGGTCTGTCCATCAAATCTATGCGTCTTCAATTTAGAGACAAGGATGTCATGTGGGACAGTGTTAAATGCTTTGCACAAGTCCAGGTAGATGACGTCAACTGCTCTGCCCCATCCATCAATTCTGTGGCCCCATCATAGAAGGCCACCAAATTGGTCAGGCAGGATTTCCCCTTAGTGAAGCCATGTTGGCTGTCACCAATCACCTCGTTGTTTTCAATGTGCCTTAGCAGGCTTTCCTGCTTTCCAGGAGAAACTGTTGGAACAAGTCCAGAGGACGGCCACGAGGATGATCAAGGGTCTGGAGCACCTCATGTATGAAGACAGGCTGATAAAGATGGTCCTGTTCATTCTGGAGAAGAGAAGGCTGTGTGGATACCTCATAGCAGCCTTCCAGTATCTGAAGGGGGCCTATAGGGATGCTGGGGATGGACTATTCATTAGGGACTGTAGTGACAGGACAAGGGGTAATGGGTTAAAACTTCAACAGGGGAAGTTTAGATTGGATATAAGGAGAAAATTCTTTACGGTTAGGGTGGTGAGGCACTGGAATGGGATGCCCAGGGAGGTTGCGAATGCTCCATCTCTGGCGGTGTTCAAGGCCAGGTTGGATGGAGTCTTGTGTGACATGACTTAGTGTAAGGTGTCCCTGCCCATGGCAGGGGGGTTGGAACTAGATGATCCTAAGGGCCTTTCGAACCCTAACTATTCTATGATTCTAGTTTCATCTGTGCCTTTGCCTTTCCAAGTTTCTCTCTACATAAGTTAACAACATCCTTGTACTTTTCATGGGTAACTGTCCCTTCTTCCACAGGTGCTAAATTCTCCTTTTTATTTTCTTTTTTTTGTGAGTTCTAGCACAGTCTCCCTGTTCAGCCAGGCTCATCTGCTCCCCACCAGTTTGATTTTCAGCACATGGGGACCACCTCCTCCTGCGCCTTAAGGATATTAATCTTGAAGGGTGTCCAGCCTTCCTGGACTCCTTTGTCCTTCAGCAATGTTTCCCAAAGAATTCTGCCAATCAGTGTCCTAAACAGAACAAAGTCAGCCCTCTGGAAGTCTAAGGTAGAGGTCTTGCTCATCTTCTTCCTGGCTTCTCCAAGGACTGAAAATTCTGTCATCTAGCCAGGCATCTCCCCTAACCCTAACCAGCTGGGTTAGGAAGTTATCTTCCACACCCTTCAAGAACCTCCTGGACTGTTTCTTTTCTGCTGTGTTGTAATTCCAGCAGACATCTAGTAGGTTGAAGTCTTCCACATGAACAAGGGCAAGCAATCGTGAAACTTCTCCCAGTTTTTTGAAGAACACTTTGTCTGTATCTTCATCCTGGCTGGGTGGTCTAGAACAGACTCCTACCATGATATCAGTTTCGTTGGCCCAAACATTTACCCACAAACATTCAGCCTTCTCATTCACAACACTGAGTTCAAGGCAGTTGATGCACTCCCTGACCTACAATGCAACCCCACCACCTCTTTTTCCTTGCCTATCCCTTCTGAAGAGCCTGTAGCCAGCCACTCCAGCACTCCAATCATGCAAATCATCCCACCACATTTCTGTGATGGCGATTATGTCATGATTTCCCTGCTGCACAATGGCTTCCAGTTCCTCCTGTTTGTTGCCCATGCTGCAGGCATTGGCATAGATGCATTTAAGTTGCCCTGTGGATCTGGACTCCAACAGCAGCATGCTACCCCACGGCTCATGTCTAGCAAGCCTGGTGGTATCTCCTTACCCCTTGAAACCTGGTTTAAAGCCCTCTCTACAAGCCCTGCTAGTTCCTAGGTTAGAATCCTTTTCCCCCTTTGGGACAGCTGTACCCCATCTGCCGCCAGCAGGCCTGGTGCTATATAAACTGACCCATGGTCAAAACCCACAAAATTCTGATGCTGACACCACTCACAGAGCCAAGAATTCATTAATGAGACTTTTCTGATGTTACCATTTACATTGTTTGTGACCGGCAGGAGGGAAGAGAACACTTTTTGCACTCCCAAACCCTGAACCAGTTGCCCCAAGGCCCTGAAGCCCTTTTTGAGTCCCCTCAGGCTTCTTGAAAAGATTTCTTCATTGCCCACCCGCAAGATTAATAAAGGACAATAGTCTCAGGGCCATACCAGATGAGTGAATTTTCTGGTCAAGTCCCTTACCCTGGCCTCAGGGAGGCAGCAGACTTCTCTGAGAGTCTGGCCTGGCTGACATATGGGTCCCTCTGTTCCCCTTAGGGTGGAGTCACCAATCACCACCACTCTTTTTTTCTAGTACAGCTGGTCATAAAAAAGAGGCGTTCTCCAACTTTTCTGTGGGAACTCTTCTAACCTGCATGATCCCTTATCATCATCATCTTCCCCACTTTCCTGATCTTGAAGTATCAGGACCTCAAATCTACTGTAAAGGGGTACTTAAGAAGGTGACATGATCGGGAGGGCAATACACTGTCTAGTCTGAGGAGTAACCCATTTCCAACCTCCCTTGTTTCCTAGGTTCCTTCCATCTGTCAAATGGCAAGAAGGTAGGGGATCCTGAAGTTTTTTTGGTTTGGGTAGTTGGCTTGCTACTCTCAGGGATGGTAGAGTGCAGGTCCACCAGTCAATCTCCTCCTCACATTCCCAATAGTTCCTAATGAACTCCATAAGGGGCGACATACCACATGCTAAGTATCCTATTAACCACACCATTTTTTTATCTTGCACCCTTTCTCTCAAGATGTCTAGCAATAGCTTAGTAACTAACATGTGGCTGAGTAACCTGCTAAGAGGAGGTCTTGCTTTTTGGTTTGGTTATTTGGTTTGTGTATTTGTTTGCTACAGGAGATACTACTGTTCAATGTGAGCAACTGGATATGCTTCAAGATTGGCTGTCTGAATTCAGAAAATCTACCTCCTCCTCCAGTACAGCCAATCCAGAGGAGCTGGTGGCTTTTGATGTCATCTGTGGAAATCTCAACTTCGATAACTGCTCCTCTGGTAAGACAAGGTTTTGTTTTCTTGGTGTCTGCCTATTCAAAAAATAAACAGGAAAGTTCCTGTGGGCTATAGCAGTATCTGAGCTTGTGACTGGCTTTTGCAAGGAAGGACTTAATTGCTACATATACTTCTAAAATAGGTACTAGCCTTGAGTCTGAGATATGGATGTTATGGGATTTTTTTGTGGAGATAAAAGTAAATTCATGCAGTTAAAAATAATTTCATAGTGCAAATACACACACAGGAGATTAATGCTGCAGAGAGAACTAAACATTGCTGAATCAGTCTTGAAAAAAATTAACTTATGCTGTGTACTTCTGGGAGTTTTTAATTATTTTTTTCTTCTATATTTGGATGCTAAGGGTACTAGAAAAAAGAACTCCACAAAGCCATAATTAATGGGTGGTGAGTTCACAGAGATGGTGGCCTTTTCCAAACATAAACATTACATTTTGCTAACAGTTAAATTGCCAATATAGAGTGCAGATCATTCTGTTTGTGTATCCCTTCTGCCTTCCTGCTCAGTACAGCTCAGGCAGCCAGCAGAGCTCCTTGCTGGCTTTACACAGTGTTTTGGAGATGTTGGACACTTGTAACAGAAGACTTTAGCACAGTTGGAGAAACATTTAACAGGGTGGAAAATATCATCAACCCAAAACACAGCCCTTCTGGTGTTCATTTCTAGATTGTATGTACCAAAAATTAAATGGGTCACAACTGTATGATCCAAAGTAAACTCAGAATGGTCAAACAAGGTGCTGGCAAGTGCTCTGACTGGTAGAAGAACCCATTATGCACTGTGGAGGTGAACAGGAAGTGGTAATGGCTACAGAATACTGTAGTTAAACTAACATGTATTAGGACAAAATAGAATGGCAGCTGTGATAGTGAGGTTTCTTAGGGAAGGCAGGAAGAAATGGGCTCAGTAAGAGGCATTAAGCTAGCCAAACTGCTATACAGACAGGCTGAGGAGGCAACTGGAGCAGTGCTGGTGAAGGGAGACAGAAGCTGGGGGGTACAAATGGCCAGATGTGCTGTCAAATCTGTGATGTGGCTGCTTCGCTTGCAGTAATGTGGATGGAGTGGCCTGGAGGCAAAGGTGTCCATCAAGGAAATAAAGAACCTGCTGCATAGCAAGGGAGAGACTGCCTAGCCAGATGGCAAATGGAAAGTGAATAGGACTGTATAGCATGAGGAGAGAGATGGCAGTGAAACCGAGAGGCAGAACATATGGCCAGTTTTATCCATGCAGGAATTTCTGGCACTCTAACTGTCCTGGGTTCAGCAGTAGCAGTCATTTTTCTCCTTCTTAGTAGCTGGTGCAGTGCTGTGGTTTTGACTTTCAACCTGGGAACAAAGCTGATAACACCGAAGTTTTTAGTTGTTGCTCAGTAATGTTTACTCTGACCAAGGACTTTCTGAGCCTCATGCTCTGCCAGGGAGGAGGGGAAGTTGGGAGGATGCAGAGACAGGACACCTGACCCAAACTAACCAAAGAGGTATTCCATACCACAGTATATCATGCCCAGTATATAAACTGGGGGCAGTTACCCGGAAGGGCTAGATCACTGCTCAGGTCGGGCTGGGTATCGGTGGGCGGGTGGTGAGCAGTTGTATTCTCTTCCCTTGTTATTTTCCTTATCATTATTATTATTGGTGGTAGCAGTACTGGTTTTGTGTTATTGTTGTGCTTTAAACCCAGCCAGACAGCTCGTTCACTCATTCCCCCCATTCATGCCCTCCCCCTACTCCCGGAGGGACAGAGAGGAGAATCAAAAACAATGCAACACCCACAGGTTGAGATAAGAACAGTTTAGTAACTAAGGTATAACACAAATCACAACTGCTACCACCAATAATAACAATGATAAAGGAAATAACAAGGGAAAAGAATACAACATCTCACCACCTGCCGACCAATAACTCCCCCCCCCAGCCCGACCGAGCACCGACCGATACCTCATCCCACCCTGTAGTCCTAGCCCTTCCGGGTAACTGCGCCCAGTATATATACTGGGCATAACATGCTGTGGTATGGAATACCTCTTTGGCTAGTTTGGGTCAGGTGTCCTGTCTCTGCTTCCTCCCGGCTTCCTCTCCTCCCTGGCAGAGCATGAGACTCACAAAGTCCTTGGTCAGGGTAAACATGACTTAGCAACAACTAAAAACATCGGTGTTATCAGCACTATTCCCAGGCTGAAAGTCAAAACACAGCGCTTCATGAGCTACCAAGAAGGAGAAAAATTGACTGCTACTGCTAAACCCAGGACAGTATTCACCCCTAGTTACTGGACTGTTCTTATCTCAACCCGTGGGAATTACATTCTTTTGTTTCTCCTCCCCATTCCTCCCAGAGCAGGGAGAGGAAGAGGGAGGAGTGAGTGAATGGCTGTATGGTTCTGGGTTGCTGACTGGGCTTAAACCATGACACCTGCCAACTTAATTTTTCAATCTCCCTGTGATTATGAGGATGTTCTCAAGGTCATGAGATAATTAGAGGAGGTGGGTGGAAGCTGGAAGCATGTAGTGAGATAGATCAGCTGATGTGGATGCAGTGACTGAATGACAGTCAGCTCTATTAATAACTACTAGTAAGAATATGGCAAACATGCCTACAGCTATGGATGCAGTACTACTGCACTCCACATTTGTGCTCTGCTTCCTTCTTAACAGGGAGAGGTCAAGAGCTGTTTTGGCAAGAATAGCATTTCACACAAGGAGATGTAACGTTATTCCTGCAGTGTGTGAGCTGCATTCTGGCTAAGATACACAGCTCACAGTTTAGTTTCCCACTTCAGAGTATTCTATTTTCATGTGTACTTGCATATGCAGTTGTCTTGGCAATAGACAGCAACATGTTACAGCAGCAGCTCCAAACACAGGAGCATATTCTGTTGGTCTCAAGAGAGTGTTGCGAAGAAGTTTTAACCTTGTAAAAGGTGTTAGTGCTGCAAGAAAGTTAACAGGAGTTGTTGCCAGTTTCTTTGCCATTTAACACAAATGGAATTGTAGCAGCTGGTGTGTCCAAGTTCTGCTTGTGCTTGTTTCCCTGGTATGTCAAACAGTATGCATGGAACTAGAACTTGCTTATTTGGTCAGTGTCTGAAATTCTGCTATATACATTTTTGTAGGATCTGCTACTAAGTAATCCTAGGAACTTGATGTGCTTAATGCAAGGAGCAGAACATCAATTAGAAAGAAATTAGTTTAAAGTTGATCGGTCATGCTGATTATGTTTAGAATTACTTTAATGCTGTAGATATCCCAAGCAAATTATCAATTGTCTGCCCTTTCTCTTATCTGTTATAGATTGGAAAACATTCAGTGAATTTTTCTGAAGCAAGTAAAGCACAAGCTTTTACCTTCTAACTTACCTAGATGTGTATATACACCCACAACAGCCATTCACATTGCCACTGTGGAGTCAGTCCAATCCTCCATGGGATGATATATCTCAGCTAAAGTTTTGTCCCAGTTTAAGTCATGCAGTGTCAATGGCAGGGAGATAAAATGCACTGGAAAACTCACTTCAGTTTACCGCTAGACACTACTGAAAATGTCTTTCTATGAAAGTCTTTGTAGGAAAGCACTGTTACTAGCAAGCATTTGCTGGGATTTCTGATCAAGACAAGACAGTGTTGTGCAGTACAGCTGCTACTGAACTGGTTCAAATCGACCATGTGTATGTGTACTGAGCAGGAAGGAGGACTTGCCTTTGTTGTGGCAGGGCACGTGGTTGTCCAAGGTTCACCACACGTAGCTGATGTGCCTTTTGGGCTTGTGCTTTCCCTGCAGAGGACAAGATGGAGCAACAGCATTCTCTGTTTATACAATACAAAGACCCATGCCGAATTGGTCCTGGGGAGGATAAACCATGGGCAATAGGTAAGACCTTCTCTAACCATAAGTGTATGAACATTTCTTTATCTCACTCACACAACATCTATAAGCAGCACATAGCAGAGCTAACTGCAAGTAAGAATTTGATGGAGAACAAATACTTACAAAGGTTTCTTTCTGTAACATGTATTTTATAAGCCTTAACAGTGTCTTGTTGAATTATAATTAAGAACCAAACTGAGATCTCAAACTTCAGTCCACATTCTAGAACTTAAGCATCAAATTTCTTCAATGCCTTCCCACACCTATTCTACTTATAAAATAATCTCCAGGTTACATGGGGAGGAGCCAAATTATCATTTCTGTACTTTCTGCATGACTTTCTGCATGCAGTGAAAGCCGGCAGCTTTTGATCAGAATGTTCCATTTGTTGTTCCATAAATACTGTAAGCAAGGATGGAACAAAGCAGTTCAACAACACTATGAACTTGTAGGATTCATCCATTAAAAGGTTTCATGGAACTGTGGCGGGCTGATGCCAACCTCATGAAGTTTAACCATGACAAGTGCAAGGTCCTACACCTGGGTCAGAGCAATCCCAGGCACAGTTACAGGTTGGGCAAAGAAGAGATTCAGAGCAGCCCTGAGGAGAAGGACTTGGGGGTGCTGGTTGATGACAAAATGAACAGGAGCTGGCAGTGTGCACTTGCAGCCCAGAAAGCCAACCATATCCTGGGCTTCATCAAAAGGAGCGTGACCAGCAGGTCAAAGGAGGTGATCCTGCCCCTCTACTCTGCTCTTGTGAGACCTCACTTGGAGTATTGCGTACAGTTCTGGTGTCCTCAACATAAAAAGGACATGGAACCGTTGGAACAAGTCCAGAGGAGGGCCACGAGGATGATCAGGGGACTGGAGAACCTCCCGTATGAAGATAGGCTGAGAAAGTTGGGGCTGTTCAGCCTGGAGAAGAGACGGCTGCATGGAGACCTCATAGCAGCCTCCAGGTATCTGAAGGGGGCCTATAGGGATGCTGGGGAGGGACTCTTCATTAGTGACTGTAGTGATAGGATGTTAGCGGCGAGGAGAAGCAAGACACGCCAACCCAATATGGGTGATAAGCAAGCTTCTCCTTTATTTGTGGCGCAGTTCTCTTATATAGGAGTGGTGTTTAGCCACGCCTCCTAGTCACAACAGTATTGGTTAGTTCTACACAACTTCCTTCACATTCTCCTCCCACATCCGGTTTCCGGTTACCTGTGAGGCCTACACCTTGCTTTGCTCGCACAAGGCCTCCAAGGATCCATGGCCTTGCTCTTAGAGCCATTCTGCAACAATTCCCCCCTTTTCTTTTGTGCGAGCAAGACACTGTGGGTTATTCTGTTCACTTGTTTCATCACACAACTATAAGCAAGTCTAACCGCTACAATGATTAACATAACAGCGATACATAAGCGCAGTGCTTCAAACAGCAGTGTTTAAGTCAACCTGTAATGCCCCCGTGAGGACAACCGTTTAGTTATCCCTAGGTTATTGCTCACTTGCGATTGCTGGGTAAACTGAGCCAGGGTTCTCAGCTGTGCGTGCATTGAATTAGAATGATCAGAGAGATTCATACAACACATTCCATCAAACTCTTCACATTTGTGTCCCTGTTCCAACAACAAAAGGTCTATAGCAGCTCTGTCCTGTAGTGTTGCATGTTTCACAGAATCAACGTCAAACAACAAATCAGAAATTGCCTTCGATGCAGTATTTGTCTGCTTAGCAACTCAGCAACCCAGTCTGTTTAGCTGAGCCAAGGCCCCGGCCGACGCCGTACCTGGCGTGAGGAAAGAAACTGTTATAATAGTGTCAGGTGACCAAAAACTTACATCAGATCTACAGTTAGCAGTAAAACTATGTACAAAGCGTTTTAAGCACCTTAAACGGTGCTGTCATTGAAGTGTTAGGGGTCAACAGGGTCAATCTTCCAACAGAACAAGGTCCCCTTTTCATTTTTGAGGGAATGCCAGTCCAGGCTTGATCACCACAAATCGGAGCATTCTGCTGAGCAACTTCAGGGGATGATTGGTAGAGCGGGAAGTGTTGCGGGAAGCATACCTGTACCACACGCTGGCGTTCCTGTAATCTAAAGGACTAGAATTTACATTTGTTGCGGTACCATTCACCTTGGCTTAGGCGCTTGTTCAACTAAATGTTACACAGGCACCCATTAGCACGGCCCCTAATAATTCTACTCCTGAGGCTCATTTGGGGCAATAGGCGAATATGGTACCCAAGCGTCCCAATTGTCTGTTGTGCTGTTGAGGTTGGCAGTGCTACACACGACATGGAGTACGGGCAGGGTCAGTTGCCTATAGGAATACCAACCAAACAGATTGTAAACGTGTTGCCAGGGGAAGGTAAGGTGAGGCGAACGGTGTTCTGCCCCGCAAGCTTAACCATCGTCGCCCACCTGTTGTCCCTGGGCTGCGGAGGCAGATGGCTGGCCGTTTCCGGAGTCTTCATTACTGTCAGGAAGAGCAGGGGAAGATAAGGACACTGGTTTGGTCCACTTCGCAGGGACCCATTGTGTACCTGTGGACGTAAGCACACACATAACCTCGCCCCATGTACTTCACTTCCACCGGGCCCCGCCATAGGCCCGTGCTGGTATCCCGGTACATGACCATCATGGGTGCCTTAGATTCAGACGCCGCGGCTCGGCCGTGCACTTGAGCAGGGGGAGAGTCCTGATCTGCAAAAATGCACAAGTAGTTCAAAACAAACAATACCTTAGACAGTCTTTCTTGCACGTCGTGAACGTCACTGAACTTTTCAAGGTACCGTTTCAGGGTCTGATGCCCCCGCTCAACTATGGCCTGTCCCGTTGGTGAATGGGGAATGCCAGTTACATGTTTGACTCCCCATTGTTGACAAAATTGGCGCATTCTCTCACCTACATAGGCAGGCCCATTGTCTGTTTTTATTTGCTGAGGCACTCCCATAACGGTAAAGCAGCTAGTTAGATGCCATACTACATGGGAGCCCTTTTCTCCCCTCTGGGCTGTAGCCCACAGGAATCTGCTATATGTGTCAATTGTGACGTGCACATACTTTAGGCGTCCAAACTGCGGCACGTGTGTGACATCCATCTGCCATAATTCACAAGGGCCCAAGCCCCAAGGGTTCATCCCAATTCCCAGCCCTGGTCCATGATGGCTACAGCTGGGGCAGGCCCTGACAATGCCTCTCACTTCCTCCATTGTAATCTTAAATTGACGGAATAGTCCCTTGGCATTCTGGTGAAAAGTGTTGTGGGCCTCCCTGGCCTTTACAAAGTCGCTCAGGGGTGCAGCAATGGAAACTAATTGATCTGCTCTATCATTGCCTTCCCCCAACCCCTGTGACCATTTATGACTCCGTATGTGGATGATGGTGTAAGCACACTCCTGCTGATGAATGGCCGCCTGCAGCTGACGCAGCAGGTCAAACAACCGCCGGTTTCGACACTCTCTGAGTCGAGCATCCTCAATGTGCTGAACCACACCTGTGACGTACATAGAATCAGAGATTACATTTATTTCTGTGCGATGCCAGTTCAGAAAAGTCCAAACGACCGCCGCTAGCTCTAAAGTTTGCAGTGAGTCCTCTGCTTCCGCGGCCAGTATCTGCTGGTGCCATTTCTCATCCTGCATCCAGGTCGCCGCGGCACGCCGAGACTTCTTTCCAGCATCTGTAAAAACCGTTACTGCATTGGCCAGTGGGCGCTCACTCCTTTTTGGTATCTTGATCCATTCTTGCTGGCTGATCCAGCGCAAGGTGGTGGATTGCAGTTGTTCTACCTTAAGCTCCGCAGCCTGAGACAGCAGGCTGACTTGTAACGCCTGTGAATGCTGGAGATACCACTCAAGATCCCGCCGTTTTGTCGGCAGGTAAATGGTTCTGGGTTCCTGGGCCGTTAATTGCAACGCCCTCATACGGCCCTTTTGGACCAACTCTGCTAAATTTTCAATTTTCTGTTGAATAGTAGTTTTGGGCCGGACAGCAGTAAAAAGACACTCCAATATCTTCACCTCCTCCCCTTTTTTCTTTTTGCACTGTGTCAGTGCACCCAAAAGTTGCTTAGGGCCTTGTAATATTGTAAGGTCTATGGGAAGGTCTGGGTCCCGACGGGCAACCCATCTCTGTACGATTTGTGTGCTGATGCGCTGGATGGTTAGCCGCTGTTCCGACGTGGGTCGCACCGGCCGTGCTGGGTCAGTGCCTTGCAACAGGGGTCTCAAGGTGTCAATATCATCGTTTGAAAAGCCCACAACGGGACGCAGCCATTGTATATCTCCAAGTAAGCGCTGTGCGTCATGTAGGGTTGAAATTTGAATGTGAAGTTGCAGTTTTTGCGGTCACACTTGGCCCTCCGTAATATGCCAGCCTAAATATTTCCAGGCAGGGCCACGCTGAATTTTTTCAGCCGCGATAATGAGTCCTTGCTTGCTCAGTTGCTGCTCCAGTAGAGTCTCTTGGTCCGTGGTGAAGGGTTGATTTTGGGCGAATAGAATATCGTCCATATAATGTTCCTGGCCATATTCGGCGAAGGGGCTGGAGCGCATTGGCCACAAACAGTTGATGCAGGGCAGGGCTATTTTTCATGCCCTGTGGCAATACAGTCCATTCAAAACGGCAAAAAGGTACTGCTTTATTTGGCATTGGCAAGGTGAAGGCGAATCGTGCGGTATCTAGTGGATGCAGCTTAATTGTGAAAAAGCAGTCTTTAAGATCAATAACCAGCAGGTGCCAACCCTCTGGGAGCATAGCAGGGTTGGGCAATCCTGGCTGCAAGGCACCCATCGCTTGTATCTGTGCATTCACAGCTCTCAAGTCCTGTAGCAGTCTATATTTTCCTGATTTCTTTTTTATAACAAAAATTGGTGTATTCCAGGGGCTCATGGAAGGTCGTAGATGTCCCTGTTGTAATTGTTCCTGCACTAAAAGCTGCGCTTGCTCTAGACTTTCCTTTTTCAGCAGCCACTGCTCGACCCACACCGGAGCGTTAGTAGTCCATGTGAGCTGGATCAGGAAGGTCCATTGTGCAGCGACGGCTCCTAAAAATGCTGGTTAGTCAGCACCAGTCCCAGCTGGTCTAGCACATCTCGGCCGATTAGGGCATTCACCCCAGTGGGTGTCGTGGTTTAAAACCAGGCAGAGGGCTCGTTCACTCACTCCCACCCCTTCTTTCCCTCCCCCTACTCCCGGAGGGATGGAGAGGAGAATTGAAAAGAATGCAACTCCCACGGGTTGACAGTTAACATAACAAGGCCTCCCGTGGAGCCAAATCCTTGGGGCCCACGCTTGGCCAATGAGCCAGTATCTTGCATTGCAGCAGTTAATTGTGGCAAGGGGACTAGCTGGACAATCTTGCTCTCTTCAGGGATATGAATCGGAGGAAATGACGTTTGAGCTACAATGCAAATTTCTCCAGTAAAGTCTGCATCAATCAGTCCAGGTAATATAAACAGACCCTTCAGTCCACTGGAGGATCGCCCAAGCAGCAATGCTCCATGGGCCTGTCCATTGATCATTAGTGGTCCCCGTACTGCTGTGGGGATCTTACACGGCCGTTGATCAATGAGGGTCGCATCTACTGCGGTTGCCAGGTCCAAGCCGAGGCTCCCTCTAGTGGCGGGCTGTAGGCCGGCTGCGGGCCGCAGCTCCCGGCTGATGGTGTCGCACTTGGCGCTGGCCACTGGGTGGCAGCTGATGGTGTCGCAGCTGGCGCTGGCCACTGGGCGGCGGCCTGAGCAGGGGCCTCAATTGTTATCTGCGCGCGGCGGCCATTCGCGCTCGTCTGTCCGTTTCCCGAACAGCTGCAGGCTTCTGTGCTGTGGCTGTTTCGGTGACAATTAGAACACCAAACAGTCCTTCTGCAGTTTCTTTTCAAATGTCTTCCGCCACATCTGAAGCAACGAAGCTGCGGCTTGCATTCACGTCTTGGTTGGGCCGGCACTACGTTGTTGGACCGGAGAGGACCCAGCGCTGCAAAAGCCTGTACCTGTGCCTGCGCTGCCTCCCTCTGTGCCTGAGCTTTCTCTTTTCCCATCTCTCTAACAGTTTCTACAAGTGGTGCCTGAGCTCCTACTGGCACCCTGCTCATGTGTTCTAGCATAAGTTCTATGGTGGCATCTGCGGGTAGGGTGACTAAAATACCTTTTGTATAGGTGTTGCTATTTTCCATGACACACTGGCGCAACAGCGGACCCCTCATATAATCTGGAGTATCCACTAAGCTGATGGCTGTGGTTAGTCTATCCACAAAATCAGCAAATAGTTCATCTTTTCCCTGTTTAATGGACATGTACGAGGGGGTGGGGGGCGCCGTGCGCACTCTCTGCATGGCTTCCCGGGCAGTATGCATGGATTCCAGACAGACGTGTGGCCCCATTTGCACTTGAATGTCTACACTAGCAAATAGCCCAGTTCCCATCAATTGTTCTGTTGTAACACCAAACAACGGGTCATTTTGACCTCTGGGCAGGTTTGATGATCTATCACAGAGCTGTTGCCAATGGGCCTGCCACAATAGCTGCTGCGCTTGTGTCATGATCATTCTAATTGTTCCCTTAATATCTTCAGGGCATAAAACTGTACCGCTCCATATATAGCCTAACATCTGTTTAGTGGGCTCACTGTGCAATCCTGAATCGTTTACTGTACTTCGTAACTGAGTTAAAAGTTTCCAGTCTAGGGCATAATGGGTTCCCTGTGTTCCTCCCAGTCCATCTGGTTCGTACCGGACTGGGAAGGCTCACAGGTCTTCTAGATCTCTCGCTAGGGCGTAATCTCTATTTTCTACTGCGTGTTTCAAAATGGCGCCCCAATCGATCCGGCGCCGAGGCACTGCCCTCTTTCTTTCGGATTCCTCGACATTTATCATGCGTATGCCTTCTAACACACTCTCTCTGTCCTTTTAAAAGTCCCTACTGTCGGAATCCCTCTGCTTTTCGGAACTCGACTGGGGCGGTGGGGGAGCAGGGAGTTGCGCTTCCTCCGCTGCACCTTCTGATGAGGAAGGAGGGGGAGAAAGGGAAAGGGGGGGGGGAAACCCTGCGCTCCGAGCACAGGGAGAGCCCCACGGGTTGGGGGAAATGAGTTATAATCTTCCCCCGGCCTTAACCGACCGGGGACGTCTGTTCCTAGTTTCTCTGTTGCTACAGTGGCGATTTTCTTTTCCGCCTTGTATCTTTTTATGCAATTTATTACTTCTCTCCAAGGCTTACCAAATTTCCTTGCCGTTTTATCATCATCAAGCATCGAGTCGAATAACTCATCACCAAACTTTCGCCACTCACTCTCCTCAAAAACTGTATTAGGATCTACAAAAAATCCCTTAGCCTCCCCTACAGCCACTAGACCCGCTAGCTGCTTCAGAGTTTCAGGCTTAATTCCCCGCTTTTCTAAAAAGGGCTGTAATAAATCAAGGGCTACCTCTCGGTCCATTTTCATGGCTGGCCTTTTCCGGATCGTCTTCTTCTGGATCGTCCTGTAACCTCGGTCTCCGGATCGGCCTCCCGATGCAGCAGTGTCTGGTTCGCCCCAGCGGCGGACTCCTTTTGGTCAGTCCAAGCACCCGGGTCCGTCACGCCACTGCAGTAGCATTGCCCGTGCTCCCCGGGCGCTGCTGCCGGGGCCGCTCACTCGCCATTCCGGGTCCCTGATACTCGGGGCCCTGTATTCCGGGTCCCCGCCAACCGGGGCCCTGTATTCCGGGTCCCCGTATTCCGGGTCTCCGTAGTCCTAGTCCCTGTTCGGGCGCCATTTGTTAGCAGCGAGGAGAAGCAAGACACGCCAACCCAATATGGGTGATAAGCAAGCTTCTCCTTTATTTGTGGCGCACTTCGCTTATATAGGCGTGGTGTTTAGCCACGCCTCCTAGTCACAACAGTATTGGTTAGTTCTACACAACTTCTTTCACATTCTCCTCCCACATCCGGTTTCCGGTTACCTGTGAGGCCTACACCTTGCTTTGCTCGCACAAGGCCTCCAAGGATCCATGGCCTTGATCTTAGAGCCATTCTGCAACAATAGGACAAGGTGTAACGGGTTAAAACTTCAACAGGGAAAGTTTAGATTGGATATAAGGAAGAAATTCTTTCCTGTTAGGGTGGTGAGGCACTGGAATAGGTTGCCCAGGGAGGTTGTGAATGCTCCATCCCTGGCAATGTTCAAGGCCAGGTTGGACGAGCCCTTGGGTGATATGGTTTAGTGTGAGGTGTCCCTGCCCATGGCAGGGGGGTTGGAACTTGATGATCTTAAGGTCCTTTCCAACCCTAAGTATTCTATGATTCTATGATTCTATTCATACCTGGTGAAACTCAGTTGAACTTGGTAAAGCTTTAGTTCAGGAATTAGACTTTCTCTAGAGGAGGAAGTATAAAACTGTGAAGATCCTAAAGGTAAGAATGTGGAACTGCTTAATAACATGGCTTTACTCTGTTATAGCAGAAAAACAAGCAAAAAAAAAAAAGAAAGAAAGTAAAATCAGACACTGGGGCTGAGAAACTGCCCCAATGCTGGAAGGGTAGAGGCAATGTTTTGGAAGGTGGCAGGCAGCAGTGAGGTCTGGATAGAGGAAGAGTGAACACAATGTGCTCTCAGCGCAGTCCCCTCTTTCCCCACAGATTCTGTCTTCACACACCTCTGCCCCCCAGAGCTTCCCGAGGCAGGTCACAGGAGGTGTCTTGGGACAGTCACATCTCCCTTTCTCTTCACAGGTACCTTGTTGGATCCTGAAGGACTGTATGATGAAGAAGTGTGCACTCCAGATAACCTACAGATGTATGCAATTACTAATTCTCCCACGTGCTTTAGACAATTCCTTCAAAAGCCAGTTCATTGCTTGCTATTTAACATTTCAAAAATTGAGTGGTGTTTTATAGACTGCAAAATAAAAAATAAAATAAACACCCACTACCAAAATCCAACAAACCAATCACTTTTACACAGTGATACTTGGAGAAGAGGGAGAAAAGGGAAAAGGACTGCTTCTCTAAGTCTTAAGACAATTGGCTTCAGTGGGTGAGAAGATGAGAGCAACCGCAGTTAGTGTTTTTATGTCTCTAAAGCTGGTCCTACCTGGACAGCCCGATAGGACAAGAAACTCCAAGCACTACCAAAAAGGGTACATGAACAGCTTGCCTGGAAGTGCTTCTGCAGGAAGCCAGCTATGTTATCATGGCCCTGTAAAGGGCAGCAACAAAAGGAAATGTCATTTTCCTCAAATAAAAAACCCTGTAAAGTTTAAAACACCACCCCAACACAACAACTAATTACCCATTCTAGAAAGCTTACAGAATTTGATACACCTAACAAAGCAAGCTCAAAAATAGAGAGGAATTAGCACATCAGCCACAGCTTAATATCTATCAGTGATGCTAGTGCAGCATTACTACTTTTAAGGAGTGTTTGATATCAAGAAACAGGGATCTTTGGTTTGAGCTAGTAGACTTATGAGAAATACAAAAACCTCTTAATTTGCAGAAGTCTTCAGATAAATTTCTTCAATACCTGTGCTGCTTGTCAAATAATATGCTAGTGGAGAGATATTAATAAGCTTTGTACATGTGATGATCCTTTTTGTACCTTCTCTATCTTGAAGGCTAGATTAATGGACTAACTACGTTATTATTCTGACTAACTATAAAGATGCTGTAGCTGTTCATTACCAAAATATCCTGAAGAGGTAAAGTTATTCAAATTAATGCATCTGTGCAGATGCTTCAGTTAGCACACATAAAGGAAACACCACATTATATAGGCAGTTTCTTTTTACTCACCAAGTACAGAACATGTTATGGTATAGATGGACACTTAGTTGAATGTATTTAGGTGAGGCTACCCCTTGAAGTCATCTTTGTATCAGTTTTGAACAAAGAAATTGAATTCTAGACATGAGGTCTGGGTTTAGTTGATATTCAAAACAAGGATTTGTTACAGCAAGTCACGCTTTATGCATTCAAGAGCCTGCAAAGTTTCCAGCCATTTCTATTCACATGTTGAAGACATGAACTTGGTACATGTGAAAGAGATTTCTGGAAAGCAAAAGTAAGGTAATTTGGCCCCACAATCAAGTTTGCAAATGCAAATCTGTATGTGGGTGTAACAGTCTATTTTATGGTTCCAGGAGGAACCTGTCACCAAATTACCTTTAGGATATTTTGTTTTATTCCCTGAAGAGTTCCTTGTATTCAGTAGTAAAGTTCCACTGACAAATACATGACTGATAGATAAAAGCCATCAAATGATCAACAAGTATTTAAGAGTATTACTTCACTAGCTATGTGTACATATAGCACCTCAGTTTGAGATAACTGGAAGATATTCCTGAGTGCTGGCAACAGAATACACATGACACCTTTTGCCTACTCACTGTGGTTTTGTTTTCTGCAGTATGTTATAATTCTCTTAATCACATGAAAAACCCCTCTCTTCGACCTCAGTTTCCACTATTTTTTTTTAATGCAGATGTGCAGGGAAGCAGGGATCTGCATGTGTACCTTATGTAGATGTACTTTAATATTGGAGAAACCAGTTCCACAAGAGGCCAGGCAAGCCTGTCCTCCCATCTCTGCAAGGGACTGGTAAACATAAAATTTGCCAGTAAATTCAGTAAAATTTAAAGCCACTAATGGAATCTGAGCTTTAAAGATGTTTAAATGCTAAATAGCACAGAAGATGTGGAGCACCCTGTATCTAACAAGCATCATTCATCTACACAGCAAAACAGGGTACAGCCTAAAATTGATCTGTTCTCAAATTTTTCAATAATAAACCTTGCTCAAGCTTTGCAGACTGTTCAGACATTTAAATTGGCAGCATAAGCTAACTAGAGAATTAGTTCATCAGCACCCTTCTCTACTTTATAAATAAAGTACTTCACATTACTGAACTAAATAGGCCATAAAATCAGTAGAACAACTAGTTCTTAAGTATCTCTTTCATGTTAACTACAGCATGCATACAACATCGGACTAGAAGATCATACTTGGTACAAATAATAAGCCAGTCACAATTGTGGAACAGTAATTGTATGTGGCTGTAATTATTACAATTAATAAACTAGATGTCACAGTCTGGGCCCTGCCTCAGTGCTGGAAGCTGCACAAGCTTCTGCTCAGCAAGGCTTCACTAAAGGCACACAGTCTCATCTCACACAGATGATTGTGGCCTTAAAGAAAAGCACTGGAGTAAGGCCATTTTCATCTCCAAGCTCTGATGGGAGTCTGGCACAGGAGAGCACAGCTAAAAACCAAGATTTAAATGATATTTTTTCCAGTCTCCACTGCTGGACAGTGGCTCACAGTTCTGGGTGACAGGCTGCAGCACCAGTAAGAAAAGTCCTCCTTAACTCAGGTGCTTCTTGCCTGAATGAGGGATGGTCCTTCAAGCTTTATGATGAGAGAGCTCTTCTTTAAGTCTGCCTTGCATACACTGCTCTTCATGCTCCTCCTGTGTTCACTGCAGCTACAGTCAGCACTACCAACCAGCCAGAAGCCAGAAAGCTGCCTGACAGAATGATAAACTTTACTTTACTTAAACTTTAAGGTTATTTGGGACTGAAAGTCTACCAAGAAAAAAAAAAGTGAATTTCCAGTTACTTTCTATCCTCCCTTTCTTTGTGTCAACGAATTAAGCCAATTACACTGACAAAATTCAAGTTTAGTTGTGCAACTTGGTCATAATTAGTTACATTCATTTAAATTGTTAGCATGTAACTGTTTCACAGCACATGCCAGATGTCCAGTACTGGTGTCTGCTTCCTGCAGAGACAAACAGCAAACCACTGTGTATGAAGTGCTATGAATTTTAGGCGGAAGCAGATGAATGCACATTTACAGTTTGTTTTCATCATGTATTTAAAATTAACATTTCCCTTTCATGAGCAGTTGTGTAGGTTGAGTGAATACCCAGCATTTAGAGACCTTTGAAAGGACATAACTGAAGCTAAAACAAACTCATCTTTTAAATTAACGCAAATAAGATTTTTGGCAGTAGCACTGCAGCACTAATCAGCAGTTTCTTCTATTTTGTTACTTAATTAGCTTTGCCAAATATAATCACAATTTTTGAAAGAGGTCAGTCCCATCAAAGAGCTTGCTTTCTTGAACCTAGAAAAAGAATTACAGTAAGTGAAGCTCTCAGCTTGCAAATGGGGTTCAGAAAGCAATCTCATTTAATGTAAGTTATTAGATGACAGGCTAAAACAGAATAATACATAAAAGGAAGCTTACTTTCATAAACTGGTTACAATAAACTCCAAGAACCTTCAATACCTGAGGTCCAAAGGGGGTTAAACGTTGTGATTAAATAAGTATATGACCAGAATTTTGTCATTGTTATATTTGAGGACACATGTAGTACTTTTTGTATGTCTCAACTGACCCAAATGTACAGACTATAACACTACTGAGACCTAATCAACTCCAGCAAGTGCTGTGTCCCCTGTGCCACCATTCAGATTCCTCCAAAGAGACAAAATTTGACAAAGAAACCATTTAAATCTCAACCATTAAAACACATCATGAGAGTCTGGTGTTTGTCTCATGTTTTTACTTCATTCTGTACACTCACATGCATGCATTAAAAAAACCTCCTAAACCCAACCCCATAAAATCCATCCAAATTCAAGTCTTAAAAAATCAGGGGATCAAAAATATCTCTCCCTCCCCCCCCCCCCCCGAGGTATAATTAAAGGCTTTTTACCTGCTAGGACCCAAGTTCATGGCTCAGTGTTTCTCCTGCGACAGTTGATGTAGCTTAACGGCATAATCAACTCTTAAAAGGGAAACCACAAAACTTTGATCTCAGGTTTTGGCAGGTAAGTAAAGGAAAATGATTTTCAAGGAGGTGGTTTGGAAAGTAGTTTGTTTGTGTTTTGAGTAAGAGAGAAAAACCACAGCCTAACCTGTCCCTCTCTTCATGCACAGTCATCACTCAAACCAGCTGCAACTGTACTTGATATCAATTGTCTGCATAATACCCTACACAGGCAGTTATTGTGTGGAGCTCCTGTTTTTGCATGCACAGATGTGTCTGTTGTTGGCAGATCTTTTAAACAGAACACAAGGGAAACCAAGTTTCCTTTTAAATCCAAGACAACAGCAAAATAATACAGAACAGCACAGCAACATAAAATTACTGTAAAATAGAGTGACAGGGACCATTGTGGTAGCACATTCAAAGCAGGGCTAATTTCAAAAGTTAGATCAAGTTGCTCAGGGCCTCTAGTCTTCTGTATAAAACCCACTGTTAAGGTTTAAACACGCAAAATAAAAGTTTTAATGGGAGAGCTGCAGCTTTGCCTGAACACAGAAATGGTACCTATACAACTGATTCTTAATTTTGAGTGCTTCTGTATGTGGTTTTGGGCTGGGCAATCTCCTTGCAAGATGGGGGCAGGACTAACACACCCACTGAGTAAGTCAGTCTCTGTAGAGGAGTTTGGAGAGTGTCACATACAGGAATCAAGTAGATTAGGCTGCCATTACTAGTGAAGTAAGAGCTTGAGGTCCAAGACACAGTAATCTGATGCTGAGGCTTGCTCAAAACCAGCTACCACCTGCCCAGCTGTGTGCTCCAGAAAGCCATTCGTCATCCACATCCTGTCTGTAAATCTCAGAAGGAGTTGCTCTGATCAGAATGGAGAAGTTTGCATTGAAGTACTCAGGTTTATTCTGAAGTAACCCATGAAACAGTTTCCTCCTCTGCTAGACTCAGCAGTGCTGGAAATCAACAGAGGGGCTGTGGACTGCAATATACTACAGGTAGCAGGCAAGCAGGGTCCTCCTCACAGGTGTCCGTGTTTCTGGCTACAAGGGTAGGTCCACCAGTGATGCGAAACCCACCATGAAGCTTTAGGAGCACTGTTAGAAGTTAGCACAGCCTCATACTGGAAAACACATGTGGAAGATGTGCTCTACAAGTTTAACAGTCCTTTTGGACAGGCATTATCCTTTCTGGGGGTTTGGAGAGAAACTAGTGCAATGCATGAAGGGATAGAACAAGCAAACATTTAAAGCACTTGTTTTGTTTTTTAATGAAATAGGGTGCTGGAAAGTGAAGAAGGAAGGAAAGGGTACTTGGTCTACCCCACCAGCAGGAACCACAGTTCCAGGCAGAAGGGGAGGAAGGCATCCTTGAAAGGAAACGGGAGGAGGATTGACTACATGCTCTATACAGAAGAAGGTCTCTACCTGGAATGGAAAGTGGTGAGTTTCAGAGCTGACAAAAAGAGCTGTAACTCACACAACAAACTTGTCTGGATTGTATTGCAGCCTGTTCTGCTTGGGTTCAAATTCATTCTCCAAGGGGAACCTACTGCTTTGTTATTTTCTACTTCTGCAAGCAAGTATAGAGTTTGAGAGGAGTAGTAGCACTGGTAGATATGATGCTACTCAAAAACAAACAAAAAACCTTGTTTCAAAGTCTTGCCTGACTAGGTGTTTTGGTGACGCCAGCAATCTGAACGTTTTTTCATCTTTTCAAGCATTTAGATGCTCTTTTATTATGATTATGAAAACCTACCTAAGTTACAAGCTTGTGATACATGGGCAGACACTGACATGAGCTAACTAGAGCAAGACCTTGTAGTGCACTGTCTGCTTCCTGGTGTAGGACCTTAGTTCATACAGAATTCCATGATGAAAAAGAGACACTAGTTCACATTTATCTACCATACTCTGCTGTAGCTTCTGCAGAATAGCAGGCAAAAGAGCAGTTCAGCATAGTTTAGTGCACAGTACCTCAGTCTCTCTATGCTCTGTGTGCACTCTGTGGACATGGCAGCTTAGCAGTTAAATTCTTTTCAGACGCACAGAATGCCTATGGTACATCTGTATGATAAACCCATCTTACATTTTGCACAAACATCAATAAAGCCCGTATTTGAATAGTTTTGACCCAGATTAAGTCATTGATAAGGCTCATGCTGGCAGCATAACTAAAATGTACATGCTTCCTGCAAGCAATTCCCAAAGTACTGGTGAAGTAGCTGGCAGAAGGGATCAGGTGAGCATTAGGATGGCTCCATACAGCTTTCAAAAGCTGGGAACCACAAAGTATTTCCTACAGATCTTCAATTTGGTCCTATACAATGTTACCAGAACAAAGTCTAGAATTTGGAGACATAAGAAGCAGGGTTCCTCGTTGCCTCAAGTCCCCAGGAAATTCAACACCTCAGTCTGGAAGACAGGCTTCCTTTTCAGCTGCATGCCATGGCTAGTACGGTAAAGCCAGCCCCTCCTTATGCACATGGATCACCTACTGCAGAACTGTAGATCAGTGTCTGAAACAGCACAGCTGTAATGGAAAGAAAAGTTGCAACAGATTCCATCCAGCCTAGCTTAACTGGTAGGTCAGGTCATGAGGCTCACCTCATCAACTGCACCACACTGACATGCTCTCGTGGTTTAAACCCAGTCAGGTAACTTGTTCACTCACTCCCAGTGAGTGGTGCCGAGCTGACAACAATCGAGGTCCGTGTCCGTCTCCCCCCCCCCTCGCACCGGGGCTCTCCCCTTCCCCGCTCCCGGAGGAACGGGGAGGAGGATCGAGAGAGTGCAACTCCTACGGGTTGAGACAAGAACAGTCCAGCAACAAATCACCACCGCTACTATCAGCTAAAACAATGATAAGGGAAAATAACAAGGGAAGAGAATACGATACCACCGGCCAAGAAAGCGAGTTCCACCCAGAAGCCCCTGTCCTTCCAGGTAACTCCCAGTTACCCCCCCCACCCCGGGCATGACTTGCTGTGGTATGGAATACCTCCCCAGCTAGCCCGGGTCAGGCGCCCCGTCTCTGCTTCCTCACAGCTTCCCCTCCTCCCTGGCAGAGCATGAGCCTCACAGAGTCCTTGGTCAGGGTAAACATCACTTAGCAACAACCGAAAACATCGGCTTCACCAACACTGTTCTCAAGCTAGAAGTCAAAACACAGCACTGCACCAGTTAACACAAAGGAAAAACATGACTGCTACTGCTGAACCCAGGACATTATCCACCCCTTATTCCATACCATTCACGTCGTGCTCAGATCCCACATTTTCAATACACCATCGCTCTCCCACATATATACATCCATATACATGCAGACCAAGAGGAAAAAATCATTTTCTTAGTGCATGGACCAATCCCTATAATGCTGCCGAGTCCATTCGGTCCATGATGTTCAAAGTTCATTCTCTGTTGGGATGATGGCTGGAGGGAAGTCAGGGCCAGTCGCTGGTGACCTGGAGACATCTAGTTGATGGGCTATAAAAGCATTACATAGCAGGCAACAGCATACAATTGAGTTCACTGGCTGTTTTCCCCTAAAATCAAATCCCCTTGAGGTATACATCGGACTTCCCCATCTTCCCGCATTACCCACCACGTATATCCAGGTCCCTGAGCAAAAGCAATCCCACGAGTGGGTTTGCCTTTACCTGAAGCAGGAATAACCCAGACTGTCTTCCCCAGCAAATTCTTCATATGCACCACGGGAACTTTGTCCCCCTCTACAATATGTAAAAGTTCTGACTGGGCTGGGCCGGCCCTGTTGGCAGATCCTCTGGTGTTGACCAACCAGGTGGCCTTTGGTAAATGTGTATCCCAATGCTTGAAAGTTCCCCCACCCATTGCTCTCAGTGTAGTTTTTAACAGCCCATTGTACCGTTCGATTTTCCCAGAGGCTGGTGCATGGTAGGGGATGTGATATACCCACTCAATGCCATGCTCTTTGGCCCAAATATCTATAAGGTTATTCCGGAAATGAGTCCCATTGTCTGACTCAATTCTCTCTGGGGTGCCGTGTCGCCACAAAATCTGTTTCTCAAGGCCCAGGATGGTGTTCCGGGCAGTGGCATGGGGCACAGCGTATGTTTCCAGCCACCCGGTGGTTGCTTCCACCATGGTAAGCACATGGCGCTTGCCTTGGCGGGTTGGTGGCAGTGTGATATAGTCAATCTGCCAGGCCTCCCCATATTTATACTTCAACCATCGTCCTCCATACCAAAGAGGCTTTAACCGCTTGGCTTGTTTAATTGCAGCACATGTTTCACACTCATGAATAACCTGGGCAATAGTGTCCATTGTTAAGTCCACTCCTCGGTCACGGGCCCATCTATATGTTGCATCTCTGCCCTGATGGCCTGAAGTGTCATGGGCCCACCGGGCCAAAAATAATTCACCTTTATGTTGCCAATCTAAGTCCATCTGAGCCACTTCAATCTTAGCCGCTTTATCCACTTGTTGGTTGTTCTGGTGTTCCTCAGTGGCCCGACTCTTGGGTACATGGGCATCTACATGACGTACCTTCACCACCAGGTTCTGCACCCTGGCAGCAATATCTTTCCACAGTGCAGCAGCCCAGATGGGTTTACCTCTGCGTTGCCAGTTGCTCTGCTTCCATTGCTTCAACCACCCCCACAGGGCATTTGCCACCATCCATGAGTCAGTATAGAGATAAAGTACTGGCCACTTTTCTCGTTCAGCAATGTCCAGGGCCAGCTGGATGGCTTTCACCTCGGCAAATTGACTCGATTCACCCTCTCCTTCAGCAGTTTCTGCAACTTGCCGTCCAGGACTCCATACAGCTGCCTTCCATCTCCGATGCTTTCCCACAATACAGCAAGAGCCATCAGTAAACAAGGCATACTGCTTTTCACTTTCGGACAGTTTATTATATGGTGGGGCCTCTTCAGCGCGCATCGCCTCCTCCTCTGGTGACATTCCGTGTAAGTTTTCGCCACATGGGTCGTGTACATTCAACTTCATCTGGATCTATAGGTGTATCCCCGTTATTCGGCTTGATGTGATAGATCATCTCTACGATGGCTGATTCTCTCAGAGACTGGATGCCTTTGTCTATAGTAGTCCGCTTGGCCGAAAGACTCGTAACATCGTCCTTGTACGAAAACCTTTCTTTCACAGCTGCCAAGAGCCTCCTCCAAAGGCTGAGGGACTTTTTCTCTCTTGCAATTGCTTTGTCAATTCCCCCTTCTCTAGCAAGTGATCCCAGCTGCTTGGCTTCTGTACCTTCTAGTTCGTGACCATCGGCCCCATTGTCCCAGCATCGGAGTAACCAGGTGATGATGTGCTCCCCTGGTTGACGGGTAAAATCTTTTTGCATATTCCACAGCTCGGTTGAGGTCCGAGGTCGAGAAGTTACCTCTTCTTCTTCTTCTTCGTCATGTGAGGATGACTCCTGATCAGATTCTGGACCGGGTGGTGAATTCATTGGTTCTTCATCTCGCTTCACCCTTTTTGCCTCCTTTTTGCTTGTTCTCTTGCGTACAGGGGCAACTGATATTGGTACGAATTGGTCCTCTGGTTCGGCTGCAGTGATTATCACTGTGGTTTGAGTAGCGACTGTACTTGCTGCTGGGGGTGGTGTAGCTACTGTGCTTGGAGCTGGGGTAACCACGCTGTCTGTTGCAATTCAAGTTTGAACAGCTGCTGTGCTTGCCACTGGGGTAGCTGCGCAGTTCATTGCAGCCAAAGTTTGAGTAGCGACTGTCACTTTGCCCTCAGATCCGCCGACATTCTTTTCCTTTTGAAGGTGCTGGATAGTGTTGAACAAGGCCCTGTAAGCATAGGCCAAGCCCCAGCACGTTGCCGTGATTTGTCCATCTCTGGTATGGCCAGAATGACCACACACCTCATTTAAGTGTTTTACTAATTCTTCTGGATTTTGCAGTTGTTCGGTAGTGAAATTCCAAAGTACTGGAGGGGCCCACTGACCTAGATACTTGCCCATACTATCCCACACACCCTGCCACTCATGGCTGTCCAGCCTCTGGGAAAATCTCTCGGTCCTCCTACATCGTCGTTTGACCCCAGACAAGACCCAAACCTGAATCTGCTTAACTCTTGAAATCAGTAGTGGGCAAAACACATTCTGTATGCGTGTTAGCATGGTGATTCCCATCACCATCAGCAAACAAGTATCAACAGCATTAAAAGGCCATTCAAAAAATTCAAAACTCTCAAATGTAAATGGTCTGGGGGGATGACTAGGAGGGTAAAAGGATGTCTCCTTCACAGGTTGAGCACCTGAGAAGGAGAAAAAAGATGTGTAATTGCTAAGCACCTCCATCATATACCTCCCAAAGTATAAAGGTGGTGACCACACTGGGAACATAAGCCAGATCAGTTTCATGATCAATGATTCTATTGTATTACAAGTCATTACCATAAAGTACAATGGGATAAAAACCTTAGCCCAAGCCCCACACTTCAAAAACACTAATACAGCAAATACCGGATGGACGTAAGATCTGATATACTGAAACTGTGAGATCAAGAGGAAAAACCTTGAGAGCCAATAAATCAGCATTGTGACGAGTGACTATCAATCCAGTCAGGTCTGTTCTTATCTCAACCCCTCGTGCCCCACGTTGGGTGCCAAAAAGAACTGTCGTGGTTTAAACCCAGTCAGGTAACTTGTCCACTCACTCCCAGTGAGTGGTGCCGAGCTGACAACAATCGAGGTCCGTGTCCGTCTCCCCCCCCTCGCACCGGGGCTCTCCCCTTCTCCGCTCCCGGAGGAACGGGGAGGAGGATCGAGAGAGTGCAACTCCTACGGGTTGAGACAAGAACAGTCCAGCAACAAATCACCACCGCTACTATCAGCTAAAACAATGATAAGGGAAAATAACAAGGGAAGAGAATACGATACCACCGGCCAAGAAAGCGAGTTCCACCCGGAAGCCCCTGTCCTTCCGGGTAACTCCCAGTTACCCCACCCCACCCCGGGCATGACGTGCTGTGGTATGGAATACCTCCCCGGCTAGCCCAGGTCAGGCGCCCCGTCTCTGCTTCCTCACAGCTTCCCCTCCTCCCTGGCAGAGCATGAGCCTCACAGAGTCCTTGGTCAGGGTAAACATCACTTAGCAACAACCGAAAACATCGGCTTCACCAACACTGTTCTCAAGCTAGAAGTCAAAACACAGCACTGCACCAGTTAACACAAAGGAAAAACATGACTGCTACTGCTGAACCCAGGACACATGCCCTGCGTGGAAGATAGTTTACCATGAACCCAGTCAGTCTAGGCTGGTTCCATACATCTACTAATGCAGAAAGGCAGCTCAAGGTAAACTAGAGAGAGACGTAAACCCCAAGTATTGTGTGTGCTATACTAGATCAGTTTTCCAATTTCTTCTTTCTTTTGTTTTTCCTCTGCAGGAAGTGGAAGAGTTCAGCTTTATTACCCAGTTAGCAAGCTTGACAGACCACCTACCAGTAGCAATGCGTCTCATGGTTTCTACAGGAGAAGATGACCCTTAAAACTGACCAGCTTTGAGAGATCAGAAGAGGGAAATGTTAACGATATTAAGAAAATATCATAGGATAAGAACAAACTGTTCTGGTGCCACGTTAGGAAAGATCAGCAGACCTGACCTGGGCTACTTCCAGAATGTACAAACAAAGGCGGATATAAAAAGGGAAGAAATGGAAGGGGTTGTGGCCAAAAGCCACTGTCACAAGTTGCTCAGGCAACAGGACAGGCCTGTACTACAATGCTTTCACTGTGGACCAAATGGAACCAAGATGGAAGTCCCCGTTCCTTCTGAATCAGTGCCATTCTCAGTAAAACGTGTTTTTATATTAATATATAGCATAATTTAGTTTATAATTAGTCTGTGAGTTAGTGCTGCTGATTTTTTTTTGCATCATTTCCTTGTATAACTAATAAGCTAAAGCTTTTTTTTCTTTTTTAGCCTGTTAAAAGTTGTAGTAGCGTGCTTGTATCAGTAGCATGATCCCACACTGCATGCCGCTTTGAGATAAAATAGTCAGTAAGATACCATGAGGAATATCAGAATGGAAGTGAGTTAAAAAATCAGATACCAGCCAAAGCAAGGCATTCTGGGACTGGCAAATCCTTCTGTCCTTACAGATAGACCTTAAAGCAAACAAACAGAACCTGTATTCAGTTTGCAGACCAGTATCTTCCTGTCCTATTTAAGGATACTTAAAAGATTTGCAATTAAGATGTTAAGAACACAGTTCTACCCTTAGTCCAGCTGTGTTCCCACTGAAATTATGAAGTGTTTTGTATGGAAAACTAATACAGAACTGGGCCTTTAGCTTTCTAAGTGCAAGTTATTCCCTTAAAAAGGGATACAGTTCCCTTGTAATGTCTTTTCTTTCTTCCCCATACATGGAATGGTTCTGAATTATGGTATGGGATGATATGTATGTTACAGTAATGTGAATAGATTTGTGTAATACCATTGGTAACACCAGAGCCAACCTTCTGCCTTAGCTAGAAAGAGTTAAGTGGGAAATAGCTTGTGAAATGCATGCTAGATATAGAGTTAAAATAATTTTATTTTTTTTTTTTAAATGTAGAAGAGTGTATGACTGATAAGGCAGGATAACCTAACAGTTTTTTAAAGGAATCAATCAGGACACTTTAAAGGAAAATGTAGCATGGCTAACTAGAGAGTAGAGAATAGGACTGTGACTCTCACCCTTAAGTAAGTACTGCCTAGGAGCAGAGGGTTTGTTTCTGTCTGTGAGACAGAGTTCTCCATATGTTATGCACTCACAGGCTTTAATAGGGGTCTTTGCCAGCTGATTTGTATGTTCTTTCCCCTGCAGCTCTTTGAATGTGGGGCTCCCTTCTGCCATCTTATCCCTATGACCTGACCTACCCAGCCTCTGTAACCTTAACAAAAAAAAAAAAAAGAAAAGAAAAGAAAAGGCAAGGATCAGGTCCATGGTGAGACTTGGTGTTTCTTTAGGGATTTAAATTCAGAAAGGTTTGTGTTGCTGGGAGAACAAGGAGACCCCCTTGTGTTTCCACTGATACTTAGTTTCTTCTGCCTACTTCCTGTTCAGTTTTAGTGTTATTTCCTCTTACATTATAAATACTCTGAGTTAAAAAGAGAAGAGTTAATCTATTAGTTAGATTTCATTAAATAAACTGCTCTAGTTATGCTGGCCACAAACTCATGAGGATACTCTTGTTTTGGTTTAGACTATACCTGCTAGGAATCATCTTGAGCTAAATCAAAACAGTTTTAAATTAGAAATCCCAGTCTGTGCAGCCTCTGGTACTGGCTTAATTAGCTGCAGTAAACAGTGGAACTTTCATTTAGGTCAGTCTGAGTTTGCAAGTAGAGAAACTCTTTAACAGTCATGAGAGTACTGGACTGACAGTACTACCTAATCCCAAGTAGATAGTAGACCACTGCTCACGCACTCCCACAGCACCTGGTCTCAACATGTTTTATGCCTTGTTTTGCAGTCCCAGCATCCCTTCAGCAGAGACTGACTCTAAACAGTATACTGTGCCAAACCATGGGGTAGTCTGCAAGCGTAACCATGGGGACTCCAAAATGAAACCAGACCGAATTCCCCTTTTTGATAACATTAGGAATTCAAGTTTACAGCATCAGAGACTCAAATGTACTGTCCCAGTGCACCACTAGTTTCCCACTTTGTATGTTTCTCTTTATACAGAGGATGCACATATGTGCAATGTGTTTTTCTGGTTTCTTATCTCCCCACCCAATTCAGGAAAACTGGTACCTAAAATAATGCTTTTAACCCTATTTTCTACCTTGCTTGTGTTTTATTAACCTTTTTAAAAAAACAGTATCCGTAGCAGTTTGTGTGCTGTCCAGCAGCTATTTCTCAATAGTAAGATTAAATATAAGGTACAGTGTTTTTAATAGCTTTCCTATCAATGTAAATTACAATTTGATATCCACTTCTCTAAGTATCAGTTGCAGGAGTTGAATTTGACACTGCATGGTATATAATCCTAAAACTACTGCAAACAATGTTACGTTATTTATGGTAAAACTAACATGGTCTAAATTACTTCAAAATCAGTTCTGTCGCTTTGTACTGACTAAAAACCAGGCACTTTTGTCAGCTTTTTGAGATATGCTGGGAAATACTTTTTCAAATTTGAACTGTGTTTTAGATTTTGAAGTTCTTAGTTTCTCAGTGATCATGAAATGGATAGTTGTAAAATATTCTCTTGATACAATACACGTACATTTAATCAGTGTAGGTAGTTCTTACTAATTTACTGTCTTAAGGATCAGCCTTGCAAGAGCATGATGCTGGGAGGTACAGCATTGTGGCACCACTGTACAGATGCTCCTTGCTTTTGTGCATCAGTCCTGTGCCTTCTGATGCCTTGGTATGCTTCAAGGAGTCACAGAGCTTATGTACTGCTAAACTGTAACAAACAGGCTTTCCTTTCCAGGGGAGCAGCCTCCTGGAGAAAAGCAAGTTTGCCTACATCACTACTACCGGAGTTCCATAGACTGACTGGCAGAGAATAACTCAGACAATGCCTGTACCAGCAGGTATCAATCATTACAAGCCTTAGACAAATAGTGTGTAATAGAATATCTGCATTTAAAAAAAAAAAAAGAAAAAAATTGTGTGTGCGTGTGAAGTGTCAAGGAGAACATGCCCAGGAAATGAAACCCTTGATAGCTTTTTCAGATGTAAATCCCACCTTGCTTAAGGATAGCATGACCCAATTTATTAGTAGGATGCCTTGGGTGATATGGTTTAGTGTGAAGTGTCCCTGCCCATGGCAGGGGGGTTGGAACTAGATGATCTTAAGGTCCTTTCCAACCCTTACTATTCTATGATTCTATGATTCTATTAGAAGTTTGAGTTAGGCTTAGTCAACTATGCTGGTTCCACTTTGTACAGGAATTTCAGGTATCTTCAAGAAGTGGGTGATAACACTGTTCTTGATTTAATAGCTGCCACTCAACAGGGATACTGTAGATGAAGCATCATATGTTTTTATAAAAGCTAGGTAACATCTTCTGTTTCTCATATTCCATTTGCATTTTACAACAGCACTGCTAGAACAAGTGAACAGAATACACAAACAAGGATTGCCAAAAACTAAGAACTCCCAGAACTTTCAAGGATGTCAGGTTCTTACAAAGTCAGTACCTTTCAGTCACTTCAAAAACACAGCCTACAGAACATAGACTCTTGGGCACATCCAGATCTAGTTAATCTGTTCACCATTTGGCTGAGGAACATGTGATCCACCTGCTTTGCAGTCACTGAGGACCAGTAGTAATACCTAGTGTACTACATCAGTATAACCAATTCAAGTGGTGGCCAGCTAGTTTTATTCCATCACAAACTGGGTGCTTAATAGCAGCTGTATAAAGCAACCAAACTGTGCCACAGACTGGCTCCAACATGCAGCCCCCTGAGCTGTGGCCTGCTGTAGAGAAACCCTGGAGAAATCTGCCTGGTGTAATGAGTTTACCTGTCTTGTGCTAGTAGTATGACAAGGTTTTGTCCAGGAAGCATTCAGCCAGCCTGACTAGTTCCTCAGACCTACCTGGGTTTCTGTTGTGGGTTGTTTTTTTTTTTTTAATTGCTTTTGTTTGGTGTTCCCGATTAAGCCAATTGGCTGTCCCCAGTTTGGTCTCTGAGCTACCCTGGGATCACGCATCATCACATCAATGTCAGCATATATCATCAGCTCCGAAATGAAGCATTTTTACCTCCTTTTGACACTACAGGAGAACAGAAATAAAGTTCAAGCACTTTGAAAAACTCCCAATTTTATCATCCGTTGCAATGAGGGTCAAATTGTTACTGAAGGTCTCATTTTTCCATGCTGTCTTGTTTTAAATATACTCTTGATGCTTTTAAAGACTTGTATTATTGCTGAGGTTTAGAAATCCTATATTACTAATAGCATTTTATTTCAATGATTTTTTGGTATTGTATCCTTCTGAAACCTAATGGTTTTATATGGTAAGCACACACCTTTTGACATTCTGTTATATGTGTATAAAAAAAATAAAAAAAGAAATATATTTTCATTGGTTTCTTTACCTGCAAGAAAACCACAACCTCAGACCTGATAAACCCAAGGTATTTTGAACAATAGGGAGGGCTTTTTGTCTTTTATTGGTGCTGAAAGGAATAACTGGCTGATGAAAACAAGACAAGAAAATTTCAAGTCTCAAATGATTCCATGCAGTCCACTTTTTCTGGTTTTGTGATGTGGAGTCTGACATCACTAACAAATCTGACTCTAGGAGTACAGTCTCCCTGTGCTATACCTGTTGTAGTGAATCTGCAGAAAATAAAGGCTGAAAGAAATAAATGCTTTTAACTCTCCCTCCATGGCTCAAACATGTCCCCTCAGAGATACCCTGCTCAGTGCTTCACAGAGGCTTTCACAGTGCCTGCTGTTGGCTGCAAACCTGAACCTCCATCTCTCCACCGGGGACAAGGATATCCACTCTGCATTGCATTCTGTTGGTGTTTAATATAAGGCCACTTCACAAGAACAATTTCTTCTTATGCAGTTGTACATCTTGACATCTCAACAGTTACCTGGTCCCTGAACTAATGAGAGCATGTTTTTATCTTTATACTGTTGAAGAAAGGGGTTGATTGAAGAATAGGATGGATTGAAGAATGGGGTTGATTGAAGAATAGGGTGGATTGAAGAATGGGGTTGATTGAAGAATAGGGTTGTAAATAAGTAACTTCAAGGCCGTTAGGCTTTGGTAGCAACTATAGAGAAAAGGAAATGACTGAGATAAGCTTTGCCAGAACCGCCTGATGGTTGCTGATATGACGATCCTAAAACAATGTGATGAAGAAATAACCACCAGGGGTCCCAAAGCCCACTACCACATTTTAGTGTGCATGCGGGAGGGATTCTCTAGAAGTATGATGCATGCAATCTAATGAATGTGTATGTTTAAGGGCAATATAATCACAGCCTGGTTGATGCTTGGATGAGACACACTTGGAGGAGCTATCCCCCGTGTCTCCCGGCACCACAATAAAGAATACCTGCTTGTCAACTTAAACATTGTTGGCAAGCTCCTGGAGATTTCTCTGAATCAATTTGGTGACCCAGGTGGGACACTCTCTACTCAGCTGCAGGACCCGCTGAGGACAGGGCTCCCTAGGGCCCCCAGGAAAAATTTCCCCGGAGGGACCCCTTGACTCACTCAGATCACTGTGGGAGCAGACAAGGGCCATTGCCATCATTGTAAAGGTATTCTTTTGGTTGTTTTATTTTATGGCATTCCGTAAGGCATATGAGACGTCCTATGCAGGAACACCAATTAGTGTTCCATAAGGCGTAGGAGATGCCCAACGCAGGAATGCGGGAATGTGGTTAGTATTCCATAAGGTGTACACAGGAATAAGAAAGCCTTCTGTAAATTGGGATAGAAAAATCTCGTAGGTAAAGGTGTATACCCAGCTGCTAGCATCCGTTTGGTATACAGGTATACGTTCTGAATTGTTCTGTAAGGCATAAGAGATGTCATATGCGGGAACGTGGTTGTATTTTTCTGGTATCTGACCCAATTTCTGAAAACCAGTATTTGATGCTGTGCTTGAGTAGTTAATGAATGGCAAACCGTTTTTATTTTTATCGTTCTGATAATTAGTATTTATATACTTGACATACGTTTTTGCTTTTTCAGGAAAAATGGCTGAAAAATGGGACTTTGACTTATAATATGTTGTTGCAGTTAATGATATTTTTAAGGCGGCAAGGAAAATGGGATGAAATAATGTATGCAGATATGATTTTCACATTGTCATCCAGAGCGGCAGAAAGAATGTGGAATAAATAGAGCACCACCTGATCCTCTGATTCTAGCCTTAGAAAAGGATAGAAAAAGACTGAAACCCAAATTAGAAAGATGCTGTTCAGGATGTGACATAGGTGAAATGTATCTGAAAGTGAGAAAAAGGGAGGAAGATAGTATAGAAGATTATGTCTCCCTGAGATTTGCGACACAAAACCCGCAAGGTCCAATAAATCCGGTAACCCCTGCTGCAAGTCCTTCTGATTCTGATGAGGAGGAAGGAATGAATAGTAATGATAATAGCAGAAAAGAATTTAAAGGTACCCCGATCACTGATCGTGTCCGTAGTAAAATGGGACCCGTGACACAGGCACCTTTAAGGGAAGCAATGGGACCAGAGGGACAAACCAGAATAAGAGTAAATTTTTCAATGGGAGACTCAGGTTCTTGAAAACAGATTGTGGAAAATATCAAACCAATCCAATAGGAGTAGCAAAACAATTCAAATTGATTGTCAAAAGTCAGGATCCTGACTGGAGAGATATAGACTTAATATTAGATGCATTAACTGAAACCGAAAAGCAACTGGTGATAAAAACAGCTTGTGCTCAGGTTAATGCCCAAATAATCACTGGTGTATTAGCAGGAAGAATGGAAGAACATGTTCCTTTGACTATACCAGACTGGGACTATGGCTGTGATCTGGCAGATTATGCTGCTTTAAAGCGATATCAGAATCTCATTGAATTTGGAATAGAAAATGCGATACCAAAAGCCGTAAATTGGTCGGTTATATTTGAAATAAAACAAGGACTAAAAAAAACACCGACTGAGTTACCAGCTGGGCTTAAACCGTGACGATACCACACAGCACTCATCACGACAGGCAGCCAAGTACAACTTCTCACCCTGGAGATCTGCCTCCTCATTGGGAAGAAAATATACATACTACATCCAGTGAACTCACCACTGAAAAGTTTTGATAAAACCCTAGGAAGTAACTCATAAATAGCAAATGGAAAGCAAACAAATAACAGGAAATCAATTAGTAAGAATGCCCACAAATCTGAAGCTCTGATGTACAACTGGTTGAAAGAATCTTGTTCACGTTAGCAAGACTGGATAAAGATTAATACCATAAATTGAATAAACATACTATATTTAGATTTCTTTCAACACCCAGTATGGCTTTTTCTTCACATAATTACTGGCAGACATCTGATGATAGCATCTGAAGGCTTGGTATTTTACCTGGAAAGCAGAAGTGGGTTTTACCCAGTATGGAGCCATTGTGCAATTTATCATCCCAGAGGGGACTATGTCAATATCCCAAGAGGAAAGTACGTCTGTGCCTTGCCAGATTTTACAGGCTCCAGCTGCACTCTATAGTAGGTAGAAGTGCTCCTTACTTGCTTACTGAAATCCATGCTGCAGAGAAGCAGGAAAATTGTAAAAAAGAAATAGTTCAGCATTCTTCGGAAGTTCTCACTAGCTTCCTAAGCTGAATACAGAACTTTTATATAAGGCATTAAAAGGAAAATTCTATTTTGAACAAAATAATGCCTACCTTGCCTGAACGTTGTCACCACTTCACTAAGTATAGTGAAGTCACTTGAAGACATCTGGTTCAGTTGGATATCACAAACAGAAGGAACACCTGGACACTTCTCCATTTCTGAAGGGGAGATGATAATTTTTTCACCACCCTCTGCTTGAACATGAACAGGAAACAGTTTCTTCCAGGCCCACATTCTTTTGGATTCCACTAATTTGACATAAACTGTTGCTTTGTGAGGCACTGCTTCACATCCTTCCTGTGTGTTCAAAACAAAGGGTAAAAGCTTTCAATGAGTTTGACTTATTAACATGCGTGAAACTTAAATCAATGGAATATGAATCAATTTAAGTAAAAGTTGGCCTGGGAGCTTTGACATATTACACATAAATGATTTCAGAGACTTCAGTAACATCAGACCATTTTCTCTTTGTCTCCCTATCTGGGAAGTACAGTACACATATATATCCTGTTCAGTGTGGTTCAGCAAGGCCAGGTTACTTTATTAACCGTGCAACATTATCAGTTCACTAGCCTCAGGTAAATTGCATTTCCATTCTCATTCTGAAACAAGAGAGCTATCTACAGCTTCTCAAGGAAGACAACTACTAAGATATCAATATTAAAGCTGAGCTAGTGATTGCAATGAATAAAAAAGAAAAATGTTTCAAATATTTATGCAGTTACAACTTTGATCCACGTTTAAAGAACAGAAAATATATAAGTTGTTCTAAAAATAAAAGCTAACTAACTGTGAAGTCCAAGAACAATGCTTTTATAATTACGATTTAGAGTTAAATATGGAGACTATTAAAAAGTTAGAGTGCTAATGTCTTCATATGTAAATTGGTAAAATGAAACCTAGAAACCTAAATAAAGTTTTGCAACTCATGTTTTAATTAAAGGAAAAAATTAGAAAGAGTAAAGAGAAAACCTTAAAACTATACTAATAGATTACATGTAAAAAAAAAGATATTAATTTTATTACAGTGTAGAATAGAATAGAATGGAATCATAGAATAGATAGGGTTGGAAAGGACATTAAAATCATCTAGTTCTTAAGGTGGTCTTGAACCAGATCCTCCCCTATAGTGGACCTAAGGTCTTCATTCCTACAGACCGTGCATCTGCCTTCCAAGAAGGGTGGTGTGGTCAGAGCATTTCCCAGTGAAGACTGAGGCAAAGAAGTCATTCAGAACCTCAGCCTTCTCCAAATCCAGGGTAGCCAGTCCTCCTGATAGGTTCAGGTGAGGGCCCGCTTTGTCCCTAGTCTGTCTTTTATTTGCAATGTACCTATCGAATCCCTTCCTGTTATCTTTTACATCCCTAGCCAAGTTTAATTCTAACTGGGCCTTAGCTTTCCCAACCTGGTCCCTAGCTTCCCGGACAACATCCTTGTATTCTTCCCAGGCGGCCTGTCCTTTCTTCCACCTTTTATAAGCCTCTTTTTTCCCTCGAAGTTCCCTCAGCTGCTCCTTATCCATCCATGGAGGTCTCCTGACCCTCCTGCTGCATTTCCTTTCAGTTGGGACACAACACTCCTGCGCTTGTAGCAGGTGATCCATGAATATCAACCAACAGTCTTGGGACCCCCTGCCCTCTAGGGTTCCCATGGAACCTTACTAAGAAGATTCCTGAAGAGGCTAAAGTCTGCTCTCTTGAAGACCAGGGCAGTGAGCTTGCTGCACGCTCTTCTCACTGTCCTGAGGATTTCGAACTCGACCATCTCGTGATTGCTGCAACCAAGGCTGCCCTGGAGCATCACATCTCCAACCAGCCCTTCCCTGTTGGGAAGCATGAGGTCAGGCATGGCACCTTTCCTTGTCGTCTCCTCTATTATTTGCAGAAGGAAGTTGTCTTCCACCCAGTCGCGGAACCTCCTGGATTGCTTTTGCTGGGCCTTACCGTCCCTCCAACATATCTATAGAACACTTCATCCACAGAGTCTTCTTGATCAGGTGGTATGTAACAGATCCCCACAGTAATTTCTCCCATAGCTGTTCTTCCTTTTAACCCACAAACCCTCTGTTGACTGATCATGTGTCCACAGGCAGAGTTCCTTTTTCTCCAGCCTATCCCTAACATAAATAGCAACTCCCCCTCCCTGTTTGCCGGGCCTGTCTTTTCTAAAGAGCCTGTAACCTTCCATTCCAGCACTCCAGTCATAAGAAAGGGTTCCAAGTTTGTACAGTCCAAGTCAAAGTAGAAATGAAAAGACTCAATTTGGAGTTAAATTTATGGGTCACAGTTGTTCTTTACATCCACTTCTTTCAAATTAGTCATGAAGTCATCTGCTTTGATTAGTTGTCCTGCGGTTTTACACATCTATGCTTTCTGATGACTGCATCATATTTGCAATTGATTAGTATAATAATTTATATTGAGTTGCACAGTAATAACTGAACTTTCTCTTGCAAAGCAAACCAAATAATCTTACAAGCTCACAGGCCACATGCCGTTTTGAAGACTTAGCTCTACTATACCAATAAGAGGAAATCAACCAGTATGTTTTTGCAAATTAATTTGGCACAAGATAGATGGAAGAGTAAATAACAAGGAGAACCGGTAACAACTGGTGAGATGAATTTGCTTGTCTTCCTTTGCAGTTTTGAGCAGTTATCTGTATAATCTGTGTGGAACCCTCTCTTCTATTTAGTTTAATTTTGTTAGAGATGCTTCATGATAACACTCAAGCTTTTAAGTTCTGAAATAGCAGCTTTAAGTTTCTAGAAGTTTGAAAATTTTTAGTCTAATTAAAGGTGTGAAATATGTTTGATTGTATGCATGACACTAGATAAGATGTTGACTCATGTACAAGTGATTAAGACTTCCCTGCAGAAAGGTGCGCCTCTAACTGCATGAGCAAAACCTTGTATGTTCATATATTACTACATAAATAGATATATCTGTAGCTTGGGTGATTCCATACTGACCTTTCAAAGTCCTCATTCTCAGGGTTGTCGTTCCCTTAGTTGATAAGGTTATTGTTGGAATAACAAAACCTTTGTAAAATTAGCGCTACCCAAAAAAGCCGCAAAACTTTATTTTTTTCTCCTCCCTGGGAGATCACCTGCTTTATTCTAACTGACCCAGACTTTTTACCTTTTCTGTCTGCAATAAATGGCTAAAGTATACACCAAGGGTTTAGTGAGGGGCACGAAAAATGACAGGTAGTACATCCTGGTAATTATGTTGGGCCTATTCTTTATGCAGCTCATAACTTAGAAACCAAAGGCATATCTGCCTCTATACAAATGCTCGTAGTATGGAGAACAAACAAGAGGAATTAGAGATGTGTGCACATCTACGGGGATGTGATATAATAGGTATCACAGAAACACGGTGGGAAGGCTCCTATGACTGGAGTGTTGTAATGGAAGGCTACAGGCTCTTTAGAAAAGACAGGCCCAGCAGACAGGGAGGGGGAGTTGCTATTTATGTTAGGGATAGGCTGGAGAGTATAGAACTCTGTCTGGGGACAGGTGAGCAGTCAACAGAGAGTTTGTGGGTCAGGGTTAAAGGAAGAACAGCGATGGGAGACATTACTGTGGGGATCTGCTACAGACCGCCAGATCAAGAGGAACCTGCAGATGAAGTGCTCTATAGACAGATAGGAACAGCCCCACAGGCCCTTGTCCTCATGGGGGACTTCAAACACCCTGATATGCTGGAAGAAAGGTATGGCCCTGTACAAACAATCCAGGAGGTTCCTCAACTGTGTGGAAGACAGCTTCCTTTTGCAAGTAAGAGAGGAACAGACAAGGAGAGGTGCCATAACTGATCTCATGCTCACCAACGAGGAAGGGCTGGTTGGAAATGTGACAATGCAGGGCAGCCTTGGTTGTAGCAATCACAAGATGATCGAGTTCGAGATCCTCAAGCAGTGAGAAGAGAGTGCAGCAAGCTCACTGCCCTGGTCTTCAAGAGAGCAGACTTTGGCCTCTTCAGGAATCTGCTTAGTAAGGTTCAATGGGATATAGCCCTAGAGGGCAGGGGGGCCAGGACTGCTGGCTGACATTCAAGGATCACCTGCTACAAGCTCAGGAGTCTTATGTCCTAACTAGAAGGAAGTGCAGCAGGAGGGCCAGGAGACCTCCTTGTGTGGATAAGGAGCTGCTGAGGAAAATTCGAGGGAAAAAAGAGGCTTATAAAAGGTGGAAGCAAGGACAGGCGGCCTGGGAAGTATACAAGGATGTTGTCCGGGAAGCTAGGGACCAGGTTGGGAAAGCTAAGGCCCAGTTAGAATTAAACCTGGTGTCCTGGGTTCAGCAGTAGCAGTCATTTTTTCTCCTTCTTGGTAGCTGGTGCAGTGCAGTGTTTTGACTTTCAGCTCGGGAACAGAGCTGATAAAAGGATGTTTTGGTTTGGCCAAGGACTTTGTGAGCCTCATGCTCTGCCAGGGAGGAGGGGAAGCCAGGAGGAAGCAGAGACAGGACACCTGACCCAAACTGACCAAAGAGGTATTCCATACCACAGCACGTCATGCCCAGGATGTAACTGGGAGTTAGCCGGAAGGGCTGGGAGACTGCAGGGTTGGAGGAGGTATCGGTTGGAGCTTGGTCGGGCTTGGGGGGCGAGTTATCGGTCAGCGGGTGGTGAGGTGTTGTATTCTGTTCCCTTGTTATTTCCTTTATCATTATTATCATTGGTGATAGCAGTAGTGATTTGTGTTATACCTTAGTTACTAAACTGTTCTTATCTCAACCCGTGGGAGTTGCATTCTTTTGATTCTCCTCTCCGTCCCTCCGAGAGCAGGGGGAGGGCAAGAAAGGGGGGGGAAGTGAGTGAACGAATTACCTGACTGGGTTTAAACCACGACACTTGGCTAGGGATGTAAAAGATAACAGGAAGGGATTCGATAGGTACATTGCAAATAAAAGACAGACTAGGGACAAAGTGGGCTCTCTCTGGAAGCTATCAGGAGAACTGGCTACCCTGGATTTGGAGAAGGCTGAGGTTCTGAATGACTTCTTTGCCTCAGTCTTCACTGGGAAATGCTCTGACCGCACCACCCGAGTCCGGGAAGGCAGACTCAGGGAATGTGATAAAGAAGACCTTACGCCCATGAAGACCATCTTAAGAACCTGAATGTACACAAGTCCATGGGACCTGATGAAATCCATCTGTGGGTCCTGAAGGATCTGGCAAATGAAATTGCTAAGCCACTCTCCATCATATTTGAAAAATTATGGCAGTCAGGTGAAGTTCCCAACAACTGGAAAAAGTGAAATATAACCCCCTTTTTCAAGAAGAGGAAAATGGATGACCCAGGGAACTACAGACCAGCCAGTACCACCTTTGTGCCTGGCAAAATCTTGTAGCAGAGTCTCCGGGAAGGCATGCTAACGCACATGAAAAACAACAAGGTGCTTGGTGACAGCCAGCATGACTTCACTAAGGGGAAATCATGCCTGTTCAATTTGGTGGCCTTTTATGATGGGGTGACGGAACTGATGGACAGGGCTAGAGAAGTTGAGGTCATCTACGTGGACTTGTGCAAAGCGTTCGACACTACCATAAGACATCCTTGTCACTAAACTGGAGAGACATCAATTTGATCAGTGGCTGGATGGCCGCACGCAAAGAGTTTTGGTCAATGGCTCAGTGTCCTGCTGGAGACAAGTAACAAGTGGTGTCCCTCAGGGATTGGTGTTGGGACCGATCTTGTTCAACATCTTTGTCGGTGACATGGACAGTGGGATTGAGTGTGCCCTCAGCAAGTTTGCCAATGACACCAAGCTGTGTGGTTCGGTTGATAGGCTGGATGGAAGGGTTGCCATCCAGAGGGACCTTGACATGCTTGTGAGGTGGGCCAAGGTCAACCTCATGAAGTTCAACGGAGCCAAGTGCAAGGTCCTACACCTGGGTCAGAGCAATCCCAGGCACAGCTGGGACTGGGCAGAGAAGAGATTCAGAGCAGCCCTGCAGAGAAGGACTTGGGGGTGTTGGTTGATGAGAAAATGAACATGAGCAGGCAGTGTGAGCTTGCAGCCCAGAAAGCCAACCGTATCCTGGGCTGCATCAAAAGGAGCATGACCAGCAGGTCAAAGGAGGTGATCCTGCCCCTCTGCTCTCATGAGACCTCACTTGAAGTACTGTGTACAGTTCTGGTGTCCTCAGCATAAGAAGGTCATGGAACTGTTGGAACAAGCTCAGAGGAGTACCACGAGGATGATCAGGGACCTGGAGCGCCTGCCGTATGAAGACAGGCTGAAAAAGTTGGGGTTGTTCAGCCTGAAGAATTGAAGGCTGCATGGAGACCTCATAGCAGCCTTCCAGTATCTGAAGGGGGCCTATAAGGATGCTGGGGAGGGACTCTTCATTAAGGACTGTAATGACAGGGCAAGAGTTAGTGGGCTAGAACTTCAACAGGGGAAGTTTAGATTGGATATAAGGAACAAGTTCTTTACTGTGAGGGTGGTGAGGCACTGGAATGGTTTGCCCAGGGAAGTTTTGAATGCTCCATCCCTGGTGGTGTTCAAAGCCAGTTTGGGCAGAGCTTTGGGTGACATGGCTTAGTATGAGGTGTCCGTGCCCATGGCAGGGGGGTTGGAACTAGATGATCTGAAGGTCCTTTCCAACCCTAACTATTCTACGATTCTATGATTCTATCTGCAATTTAAGCTGGTTCCCATACAAGACTGTTCCTTGACTTGGTTATTTCTTTCTTGATCGTCTATAAAATAGTCCTTATTTAAAATTGTAGCTAATCATCCATATATTTTTGTGTTATTAAATGTCATTAGCAGTAGCTTTCTTTTGGAAGGCATAGGAGAATTTCAGAGAATTCTCATCACTCCTGAGTGTCATACAACGCTCCTGAGCTTGTAGCAGGTGGTCCTTGAATATCGACCAACAGTCTCGGGGCCCCCCGCCCTCTAGGGCTATATCACATGGAACCTTACTAAGTAGGTTCCTGAAGAGACCTAAGTCTGCTCTCTTGAAGTCCAGGGCAGTGAGCTTGCTGCACACTCTTCTCACTGTCCTGAGGATCTCGAACTCGACTATCTCATGATTGCTACAACCAAGGCCTCCCTGCAGTGTCACATTTCCAACTAGCCCCTCCCTGTTGGTGAGCACAAGGTCACAAGTTCCTGGCTCTTTTCTAAATTATCAATTCTGAAGCAGAGGAAAACGTTCATTTAATTTCTGTGTTCTCAAGTTCTGTTAAATACAGTTGCTAATGGAGGAATTTGGATTGAATCTACTGTGTTTTTTTTCACATGCAGCCTGCACTCTTAGATATCTCCAAAAAATTAGGCAGTGGGTACTGGGAACAGTTTTGGGGAGGGAGCGAAGTATAGAATCAGTTAAAATCAAGAGCTGGATCAATGGCATTCTGGCATAAGTATCTCTTCACATTGCCCTTAGCGAGAGCCCACACTGCATTAATAACATGAACAACCCTGTTGTTAGATCACTCATAATTTACATGTGCAAGTACAATAATTTGTTTTATTTTTTAGTACTGCAATAAATCTATGTTCATACTTAGAACTTCCAGCTAGGTCTTAGGGTGATTGCTTTTCTACATCACCTCTCTTTGCTTCCATCTGTTCTTTCTTTCTTTTCAACATTGTAATCCCTTAATTCTGTGCTTCCTACGGTTTTGGTTGTTTGTGTGTTTTGTTTCATTTTATTTTTTCCTAAAGGTACAAGTTCCTTTCTCAGCTTAAGTTATATTGGAATTTGTCTCTTGTTCTGTGCGTGTTGTTTTTTCTGTTTAACTATGCATGAATTTACTGTTGTGTAAGAACATATATGAAGCAACAAAAGGGAATTTCTCAATTTGCCTTTGTGAATTGTGAGGTAAAAAGGTGTAAAGAAGACTTGTCAAGGACGTCCTGGGATTAAAAAAAAATATATATTTATTTCAGCTATGTTTTGGTTTAGAGTGTGATTTGGAGTCATGGAAAATTCATGTTTTTTTCCAGAATGGAAGAAAGATCTTATGAAGTCGGATAATTCACTGGCTGAATACAGCCCAGACAAATCAGACAGGACAGATATAAGTGACAGCTGTTAAATGCAGGATGGAAACCAAAATCCAATGCAACTGAAGAAAGATATATCTTTGATAAATAGGATATGCCTTATAGTGGGCAACATGATTGGCTCAGGTATCTTTGTCTCTCCCAAAGGAGTTCTCATCTACAGCAGATCTTATAGATTGTCTCTAGTAATTTGGGCAATTGGAGGGATTTTTTTCAGTCTTTGGAGCCCTCTGCTATGCTGAACTTGGAACCACTATTACGAAGTCAGAAGCCAGCTATGCATCTATTTTGGAATCTTGGGAGCTTCATTGTTTTTATTCATTTGTGGACCTCACCCCTAATTGTTGAACCAACCAGTCAGGCAATTATTGCCATCACCTTTGCTAACTTTCTTCCCTTCTTGTGATCCTCCGTATTTGGCTTGCCATCTCATAGTGATGCGAAGGGTTAACTGATGTACAGGGGGGTTAGGGTGAAGCTGTTTGTTTAACAATGTTACTGCTTACTCGTGCTTACTCAACAAATACGTGCTCAACACTTATCGTGCTTGCTGGAACAGAGTGGGAGGACCAAGGCTATTGATAAGAGGAAGGAACAGTAACTCCTTTTCTCTGGACCCCTAAACCGACTGAAATCTGCTTTGTGGTTTGGACAGTGACTAAATCACAAGGGAACATGCGCAACGACTAGAGATGAAAACTTCAGGGAAGACTCGTCTACTTCATCTTGAGACCCTCGCCCATGACCACCAGGAGACCCTACACAAGCAAGGACCTTTTACCTCATTATAATATGAAGCGGGGATAGGTCATGAATATGTATAGGCGTGTTGTGTAACCTCATGAATATGCAATAGTTCAGAGGATAAATGTAAGCGGCGAGGAGAAGCAAGACACGCCAACCCAGTATGGGTGATAAGCAAACTTCTACTTTATTTGTGGCGCACTTTGCTTATATCCACGTGGTGTTTAGCCACGCCTCCTAGTCACAACAGTATTGGTTAGTTCTACACAGCTTCCTTCACATTCTCCTCCCACATTCGGTTTCCGGTTACCTGTGAGGCCTACACCTTGCTTTGCTCGCACAAGGCCTCTAAGGATCCATGGCCTTGCTGTTAGAGCCATTCTGCAACAATTCCCCCCTTTTTCTTTTGTGCGAGCAAAACATTGTGGGTCGTTCTGTTCACTTGTTTTCACCACGCAACTATAAGCAAGTCTAACAACTACAATGATTGAAATAACAATGATACATAAGCGCAGTCCTTCAAATAGCAGTGTTTTAAGTCAATCTGTAATGCCCCATGAGGACCACCATTTAGTTATCCCTAGGTCATTGCTCACTTGCAATTGTTGGGTAAGCTGAGCCAGGGTTTTCAGCTGTGCATGTATCGAATTAGAATGACCAGAAAGATTCATACAACACATTCCATCAAACTCTTCACATCCATGTCCCTGTTCCAACAACAAAAGGTTCTGCAGTGTTGCATGTCTTACAGAGTCAACATCAAACAACAAATGAGAAATTGCCTTTGATGTAGCATTTGTCTGCTTAGCAAGCCAGCAGCCTAGCTTGTTTAACTGAGCCAAGGCCCTGGCCGAAGTACTTACAGTGATTTGGCATATTATGATTGGATACATGTCTTGAAGACCCTTAGTGACTAACATATAATTGGTTAAACACAGGTGTGAGAACTCAACCTTGAAAGCTTGCCAACAGTCCACAGTTCTCATTAACTTGGTGAATTCCAGCCTCTTATCTTGCTTGCTCAAGCTTCTTCGGGCCTCTCATTGCCTTGCTGTATCTTTCAGGATTATTCAGAGTTTATGTACCAATTATGCACTCTCCCGTGAGAACACTGTCTCCACATCTCCCCCCTTTTGTTTTATCCAGTAACAAGTCGCTACTACAGCAAGGCACACACACATTTACATTAGCAGAGTAACTATTACAGGGTGCAGCAGCATGTTGAAGATGCTGATGGCAGTGAGGGACTAGTCAAAGAAATTTCTTACCAGTGGAATTCTCCCACCCTCTTAATTTGTTCCATTACCTGCTTTATAACACTACCATTGTATTAAAATCTTTCTAGCTTTTGCCTTAGCATTTTCTAGCAGCTACTACAAATTTCCATACTCTAACATCTCTTTTACAAGTGACAAATCTATACAATACAAGGTGCAGTTTCTTATTAGCAACTAGCTAGTAAATACAGGTGGTTTCATATACAAAATCACAACCTCTAATAATAGCTACTTTAGAAGCACACATATTTAGGATGTTACTTTTCATTTGCCCCCAAGTGATGTTTTGTAGTCATTCATTTTTTCTCTTCTTCTATCTCATTCTGCTTGGGGTATTCACGGTCAGCTCCTGTAGCTGAGTCATCAGGTTTTTCCATTTTGTCTGTCCGGCCCATGGCAAGGCTTGACAAACTTTGCAGGCAGTCGCCATGGACCTGTAGGCAGGAGGACACAAATATACCCCCTCCCCCAGGTTATCAGTTCTTGAGAAGCAGACAGGTTAAACTGCACATTGTTAACTGTCGAGGAGTTTGCTGCATCATTGCTCTTCCCCCCCCCCTTTTTTTTTTATTTTTTTATTTTTTATTTTTTTTACCCCTGCAAAAGCCGGCCTGCTTGGCAGCAGCTACAGCCGCCTGCCTGTTTCAGCATCAACTATAAATACCTGCCGGCAGCCGCACTTTTACATTAACTCTTTCATGCCCGAAATGTTAAACAGATACCCGTTGAAAGCTTTTACATGAACCCAGCAAGAAAAATACACAGAACACCGTCTGCCCTCAGCACATACACACACACACGCGTATGGGATCCCACAAGCACACGCCACACAACTACAATATTTGAAGCACAATATCCAGACAATCATTACTCCCACTACAGTTCCACGTACAGAACATGGCACAAGGACCCTGTGGAGACTGATAGCAAACCAGCTCCGAGAAGCATCACTGCAGTGCGAGGTGGCAGGCTCAACCTTAGCGGGCATCCCCGCAGAGGCTCTGCCTCCCCCACATAGTATGAGGCTTGGGCTTTTATACTGACCAAAATGCACACTCATTCTGACACAGGTGGCCAGCCTGTGCTGGAAGAAGTGGCCAGCAGTATCTACAAAGGTCTCCAAGGGTTGATAGAAACCTGGACATACTTATATTTACCAACTTCTAGTACATGAGTATCACAGAGAAACTGTATGGGCTCCCCCTGTCAATTGCAAGAAAAATCATAATATATACAGCTTGAGTATAAGAGGATTTTAACCCATATGTGGTCACTGCTTGTCAGGCCTCCTTAACTATTTTGAGATCAAGAGCTTCCCACTCTTTAGCCCCCTGCTGTGTAGTAAACACAGGATATGCAGAGATGCCCATTGCAGAAAATTCACCAGTAATGATCACATCTTTGGTTAACCATTGTTGCAGCTGAGCGTCTCCAGGGCCAGTGAGTCTGAGCAGACCGACCCAGGAGACGAAGAGTCAGAGTCTGGAAGCAGAGGATATAAATCTGGCTCGAATCCAGAGGATTCGGGGGCTGATCCTGGGCCGAACTCAGGGTCTCCGTTGCTCGCAGCTATGTCTTTCTTGTCAGATGTCTCTCGTTTGGTATGTGGCCATCTGCAGACCTGGCTCCTCCGTAACCGAGTTAAAAATTTCCACTCTAGGGCATAGTGGGTTGGAAAGGCTCGCAGTTCCTTTAAATCTCCCGCTAGCGCATAATCTCTATTTTCTACTGCGTTCTTCAAAATGATGCCCCAATCGATCCGGCGCCGAAGCACCACCCTCTTCCTTTCAGCTTCCTCGACATTTATCATGTGTATCCCTTCTAATATACTTTCTCTGTCCTTTTCAAAGTCCCTACTTTCAGAACTGGGGTGGTGGGGGAGCAGGGGGTTACACCTCCTCCACGGCACCTTCTGATGAAGAAGGGGGAGAAAAGGAAGGGGGGGGGGGGGGAAACCCTGTGCTCCCGCGAGTTGGGGGAAACGAGTTGTAATCTTCCCCCGGCTTCAACCGACCGGGGACGTCTGTTCCTAGTTTCTCTGTTGCTACCGCGGCAGTTTTCTTTTCTGCCTTGTATCTTTTTATACAGTTTATTACTTCTCTCCGTGGTTTACCGAGTTTCTTTGCCGTTTTATCATCATTAAGCATTGAGTCAAAGAGTTCATCACCAAACTTTCACCACTCACTCTGCTCAAAAGCTGTATTAGGATCTACAAAAAATCCCTTAGCCTTCCCTACATCCACTAGACCTGCTAGGTGCTTTAGAGTCTCAGGCTCAATTCCCCGCTTTTATGAAAAGCACTGTAATAAGTCCAGGGCTACCTCTTGGTCCATTTTCATGGCCGGCCTTTTCTGGATCGTCTTCTTCTGGATCGTCCTGTAACCTCGGTCTCCGGATCGGCCTCCCGACGCAGCAGTGTCTGGTTCGCCTCAGCGGCGGACTCCTTTCGGTTAGTCCAAGCACCCGGGTCCGTCACGCCACTGCAGCAGCATTGCCCGCGCTCCCCGGCCGCTGCCGCTGGCGCCGCTCATTCGCCCTTCCGGGTCCCTGATTCTCAGGGCCCTGTATTCTGGGTCCCCGTCAACCGGGGCCCTGTATTCCGGGTCCCCGCTAACCGGGGCCCTGTATTCCGGGTCCCCGGTAGCCGGGGCCCTGTAGTCCATGGTCCCTGTTCGGGCAGCATTTGTAAGCGGCGAGGAGAAGCAAGACACGCCAACCCAATATGGGTGATAAGCAAACTTCTACTTTATTTGTGGCGCACTTCGCTTATATCCACGTGGTGTTTAGCCACGCCTCCTAGTCACAACAGTATTGGTTAGTTCTACACAGCTTCCTTCACATTCTCCTCCCACATTCGGTTTCCGGTTACCTGTGAGGCCTACACCTTGCTCTGCTCTCACAAGGCCTCTAAGGATCCATGGCCTTGCTCTTGGAGCCGTTCTGCAACAGATAAATATGAAGGAGAACAATCCTGAGGTGCGCATGCCTTTGGAGGAACTATCCCCCATGCGCCTCAGCGCTGAATAAAAGCATACCTACTAGTCCCGGGTTCAGCATTAGCAGTCATTTTTCTCCCTCTTGGTAGCTGGTGCAGTTCTGTGTTTTGACTTTCGGCCTGGGAACAGAGCTGATAACGGTGATGTTTTGCTTTGGCCAAGGACTTTGTGAGCCTCCTGCTCTGCCAGGGAGGAGGGAAGTCGGGAGGAAGCAGAGACAGGACACCTGACCCAAGCTAGCCAAAGAGGTTTTCCATACCACAGCATGTCATGCCCGGAGTGGGGGGTAACTGTGAGTTACCTGGAAGGACACTGGGTCTTCAGGATGGGACTCATTTTTGGCAGTTGGTGTCGTATTCTCTCCCCTTGTTATTTTCTCTTATTGTTGTCGTTGGTGGTAGCGGTGGTGATTTGTGTTGTACATTGGTTGCTGGACTGTTCTTGTCTCGACCCGTGGGAGTTGCACTCTTTCGATCCTCCTCCCCATCCCTCCAGGAGCGGGCAAGGGGAGAGCCCCAGGGGGGGGGATTGATTGCTTCCAGCCCAGCATCACTCACTGGGAGTGAGTGAACAAACTGTCTGGCTAGACGTTAAACCATGGCACTACTTTACAACTTTAATGAGTTGTGGAGTCTACCTTTGCATCAATTTGGTGAGCCAGGCAGGAGACCTCTGCTCGGCTGCAGGATCGGGTGAGGGGTGGACATCCTAGGCGCTTCAGGCCGCTTGCCTGGAGGAGCTCCACTTCTCGTCCCCTCACTGAGGGGACAGACAACAACCTGTGCTGGCTGCAGAAAACGGTATGCTTGTAATTTAGGGGGGCTGTAAGTCGTATGCTTAGCCAGGGCTGCTGGTAAGCCACGCAGAGACGTCTGGTGCACAGCGTAGTCCCTGTACTGGGAAAGGCAGGGCTTGCCTGGTCTCTCAGAGGATCCTTCTGTTGTGGGGTTGCTGAAGATTTAAGAACAACACGTGCCAAGCGCTTGAGCCACGAAATGAAGGTACGCCACGTAGATGCTCATGTACCCAAGAGTCGGGCCACTGAGGAACACCAGAACAACCGACAAGTGGATAAAGCTGCTAAGATTGAAGTGGCTCAGATGGACTTAGAGTGACAGCATAAGGGTGAATTATTTTTGGCCCGGTGGGCCCATGACACTTCAGGCCATCAGGGCAGAAATGCAACATGCATATGGGCTCGTGATCGAGGGGTGGACTTGACAATGGACACTATTGCCCAGGTCATACACGACTGTGAAACATGTGCTGCAATTAAGCAAGCCAAGCGGTTAAAGCCTCTTTGGTATGGAGGATGATGGCTGAAGTGCAAATGTGGGGAGGCCTGGAAGACTGATTATATCACACTCTCTCTCCTGCTCTGAAAGACTGTTACAAGAGATGGAGCCCGACATTATGGACCGGATGAACTCAGCATCTTTACAGGGATTGGTCCATCGACTAAGGAATGAGTTCTCTCTCTTTGTGTGTGTGTGGATGTACATATATATATATGCGACAGGAGTGATGGCATATTGAAAAATGTGGGATCTGAGCATGACATGAATGGTATGGAATAAGGGGTGGATACTGTCCTGGGCTCAGCAGTAGCAGTCATTTTTCTCAGTCTTGGTGGCTGGTGCAGTGCTGTGGTTTTGACTTTCAGCCTGGGAACAACGCTGATAACACCGATGTTTTTGGTTGTTGATAAGTAATGTTTACTCTGCCCAAGGACTTTTCCGAGTCTCATGCTCTGCCAGAGAGGAGGGGAAACCGGGAGGAAGCAGAGACAGGACACCTGACCCCAACTAGCCAAAGAGGTATTCCATACCACAGCACGTCATGCCCAGTATATAAACTGGGGGCAGTTACCCAGGAGGGCTAGTTCACTGCTTGGGTCGGGCTGGGTATCGGTCCGTGAGTGGTGAGCGGTTGTATTTTCTCCCCTTGTTATTTCCCTTATCATTATTTTTATTGGTGGTAGCAACAGTAGTTTTGTGCTATACCTTAGTTACTGGACCGTTCTTATCTCAACCTGTGGGAGCTACATTCTTTCGATTCTTCTCACCATCCCTCTGGGAGTGGGGGGAGGAAGGGGGGTGAATGAGCAAGCGGCTGCGTGGTTCTGGGTTGCCGGCTGGGCTTAAACCACGACACTAACCAATGTTCAGCCTTCCACTCCCAGCAACTTAATACATTACTAATCATATCCAGAGCTAAGGATTTGGCACACAACATCAGCCCTGTCAGGCCAGGGAGAAGCACAGGCTTTAACAGAACAGCGAAATGAAATCAGCGCGGGGTACGTCTCAGTACTGATACCTACAGCAGGGCAGAACAAGCAGTTAAACCATAAAATGGACTGTTAAAGAAAGTTGTTCCACCTATATGAGAGTAATCTTGCTATCACATTTGTGTTACACATTAGTTACTGGACTGCTCTTGTCTCAACCTGTGGGAGTTGCATTTTTTCGATTCTCCTCCCCATCCCTCTGGGAGTGGGGAAGGGGGTGGGGGGAAGGAAGGAAAGAGGGAGGAAAAGGGGGGGGGAGTGAGTGAACGAGCTGTCTGGCTGGGTTTAAACTATGCCACACAAGTACCTCTGAGAGGAGCACCCTCTGTATCTGTCCTATCAGATATTGATAAGGAGGAGGAGATTGCTGTCACTGGCAACAAGGACAGATTCACATTCAGAGTTAAGAAAGGGTTAAAATAGAACTGCTGTTGCAGAGGCAGGCATCTGCAGCCCCTGCAGAGCAGGGTGAGCAACTGTGAGAGAAAAAAACAAAAACAAAACAACGGGGAAAGGATGGGAGCTCGAGCAGCTCCTGTGTTTGAGCATGGAATGGGTGCTGGGGCAGGCAAACATGCGGGAACAGACATGTTGACAGACATGACTGAGGGGTTGTTGAATAAATGTGGATGGGAGTGAAGGAGGAAGCATGGAGAGCATATAGGAATGAATAGGTAGAAAAGAAAAAGCTGTGTCATGCTATAGCCACAGCTGTGGTGGTTGCTTTGAACCTGGTGGAGGGGGAATGTCGGGCGGAGGTGGGGGAGTGGCCTCTTCTTCTGTGGAACTGGATCAGCGTGCATTCTATGGGGAGTTTGGAAGCTGGAAGTGAGACTGCCCTGGGAGGGGGAGTGCCATGGGGTTGCTCCGGTGACTGAATTGGAACTAGACTGACAGGGACCTGGAGAACCTACCCTAGTAGATCCACTAATTATAATGGAGCTAGGGAATGAACAAGAAAAGATTGAATTTTTAATAGACACAGGAGGAAAATATTCTGTTTTAAATCAAGCCCTAATACCTGTAGGAGATGATGGTAAAAAGGGCAACTGGCCAAGGCGAGAAGACATACTTTTGTAAACCATTAAAATATCAATTGGAAAAACAATGGGGCATTCATAAGTTTTTGTATATGCCTAACTCCCCAAAAGCTCTTTTGGGGAGAGATTTGTTAGAACATCTGGGAGCGACTATTACTTTCAAAAGAGACGAGATCACTTTAGAAGTAAACAACCAACAATATACAGAGATGTTAAGCTTAGTTAGTGAATTAACATTTTCTCATTCAGAAGCAGAACAAGATATTTAACTCTTCCAGGTCTACTTACATTGCAAAAATGGGAGAAAAAGTTTGTTTTCCCTCAGAGGTATATTAAACCAAACCTCAAGATACTCGGTGTGGTCTAAGGGTTGCTCTTGTGCTATAAATTCTGGTGTAAAATATTTTACAATAGCTTCTCAATTTAGACATGCATAAATACTGTGGTAGTATTTCAAAAGATCATTTATTCAAGATTATTCTTTATGCTCATGGTTAACTGTAGCTGTAGTAAAGCTGCTTTGAAAAAGCAGCATTTTGTATGCGCATAAAACGTTGAAATATTTATAATCAGCCAGCTCTGTTAGTCAATATAGAGGAACAACTGTCTGCCTGCTTCATATCAGGACTGTTCTGCTGTATCAAAAGAATGAAACTTTATGATTGCACTGTGTGTGTTACTTAATATTTAGGTATTTCCTATTAAAAGTGTTTGCATATGTATTTTACATTTCCAGGGTTGACGTTGGAAGACAATATGATGTCCTCTACACTTGCTGCTCAAAGAGGAGATTTGGCACCTTTCTCTTTAGTGGAGACATGTGATAGCAAGATTACTCTCATATAGGTGGAACAACTTTCTTTAACAGTCCATTTTATGGTTTAACTGCTTGTTCTGCCCTGCTGTAGGTATCAGTACTGAGACGTACCCCGCGCTGATTTCATTTCGCTGTTCTGTTAAAGCCTGTGCTTCTCCCTGGCCTGACAGGGCTGATGTTGTGTGCCAAATCCTTAGCTCTGGATATGATTAGTAATGTATTAAGTTGCTGGGAGTGGAAGGCTGAACATTGGTTAGTGTCGTGGTTTAAGCCCAGCCGGCAACCCAGAACCACGCAGCCGCTTGCTCATTCACCCCCCTTCCTCCCCCCACTCCCAGAGGGATGGTGAGAAGAATCGAAAGAATGTAGCTCCCACAGGTTGAGATAAGAACGGTCCAGTAACTAAGGTATAGCACAAAACTACTGTTGCTACCACCAATAAAAATAATGATAAGGGAAATAACAAGGGGAGAAAATACAACCGCTCACCACTCACGGACCGATACCCAGCCCGACCCAAGCAGTGAACTAGCCCTCCTGGGTAACTGCCCCCAGTTTATATACTGGGCATGACGTGCTGTGGTATGGAATACCTCTTTGGCTAGTTGGGGTCAGGTGTCCTGTCTCTGCTTCCTCCCGGTTTCCCCTCCTCTCTGGCAGAGCATGAGACTCGGAAAAGTCCTTGGGCAGAGTAAACATTACTTATCAACAACCAAAAACATCGGTGTTATCAGCGTTGTTCCCAGGCTGAAAGTCAAAACCACAGCACTGCACCAGCCACCAAGACTGAGAAAAATGACTGCTACTGCTGAGCCCAGGACAGTATCCACCCCTTATTCCATACCATTCATGTCATGCTCAGATCCCACATTTTTCAATATGCCATCACTCCTGTCGCATATATATATATGTACATCCACACACACACAAAGAGAGAGAACTCATTCCTTAGTCGATGGACCAATCCCTGTAAAGATGCTGAGTTCATCCGGTCCATAATGTCGGGCTCCATCTCTTGTAACAGTCTTTCAGAGCAGGAGAGAGAGTGTGATATAATCAGTCTTCCAGGCCTCCCCACATTTGCACTTCAGCCATCATCCTCCATACCAAAGAGGCTTTAACCGCTTGGCTTGCTTAATTGCAGCACATGTTTCACAGTCGTGTATGACCTGGGCAATAGTGTCCATTGTCAAGTCCACCCCTCGATCACGAGCCCATATGCATGTTGCATTTCTGCCCTGATGGCCTGAAGTGTCATGGGCCCACCGGGCCAAAAATAATTCACCCTTATGCTGTCACTCTAAGTCCATCTGAGCCACTTCAATCTTAGCAGCTTTATCCACTTGTCGGTTGTTCTGGTGTTCCTCAGTGGCCCGACTCTTGGGTACATGAGCATCTACGTGGCGTACCTTCATTTCGTGGCTCAAGCGCTTGGCACGTGTTGTTCTTAAATCTTCAGCAACCCCACAACAGAAGGATCCTCTGAGAGACCAGGCAAGCCCTGCCTTTCCCAGTACAGGGACTACGCTGTGCACCAGACGTCTCTGCGTGGCTTACCAGCAGCCCTGGCTAAGCATACGACTTACAGCCCCCCTAAATTACAAGCATACCGTTTTCTGCAGCCAGCACAGGTTGTTGTCTGTCCCCTCAGTGAGGGGACGAGAAGTGGAGCTCCTCCAGGCAAGCGGCCTGAAGCGCCTAGGATGTCCACCCCTCACCCGATCCTGCAGCCGAGCAGAGGTCTCCTGCCTGGCTCACCAAATTGATGCAAAGGTAGACTCCACAACTCATTAAAGTTGTAAAGTAGTGCCATGGTTTAACGTCTAGCCAGACAGTTTGTTCACTCACTCCCAGTGAGTGATGCTGGGCTGGAAGCAATCAATCCCCCCCCCTGGGGCTCTCCCCTTGCCCGCTCCTGGAGGGATGGGGAGGAGGATCGAAAGAGTGCAACTCCCACGGGTCGAGACAAGAACAGTCCAGCAACCAATGTACAACACAAATCACCACCGCTACCACCAACGACAACAATAAGAGAAAATAACAAGGGGAGAGAATACGACACCAACTGCCAAAAATGAGTCCCATCCTGAAGACCCAGTGTCCTTCCAGGTAACTCACAGTTACCCCCCACTCCGGGCATGACATGCTGTGGTATGGAAAACCTCTTTGGCTAGCTTGGGTCAGGTGTCCTGTCTCTGCTTCCTCCCGACTTCCCTCCTCCCTGGCAGAGCAGGAGGCTCACAAAGTCCTTGGCCAAAGCAAAACATCACCGTTATCAGCTCTGTTCCCAGGCCGAAAGTCAAAACACAGAACTGCACCAGCTACCAAGAGGGAGAAAAATGACTGCTAATGCTGAACCCGGGACTAGTAGGTATGCTTTTATTCAGCGCTGAGGCGCATGGGGGATAGTTCCTCCAAAGGCATGCGCACCTCAGGATTGTTCTCCTTCATATTTATCTGTTGCAGAACGGCTCCAAGAGCAAGGCCATGGATCCTTAGAGGCCTTGTGAGAGCAGAGCAAGGTGTAGGCCTCACAGGTAACCGGAAACCGAATGTGGGAGGAGAATGTGAAGGAAGCTGTGTAGAACTAACCAATACTGTTGTGACTAGGAGGCGTGGCTAAACACCACGTGGATATAAGCGAAGTGCGCCACAAATAAAGTAGAAGTTTGCTTATCACCCATATTGGGTTGGCGTGTCTTGCTTCTCCTCGCCGCTTACAAATGCTGCCCGAACAGGGACCATGGACTACAGGGCCCCGGCTACCGGGGACCCGGAATACAGGGCCCCGGTTAGCGGGGACCCGGAATACAGGGCCCCGGTTGACGGGGACCCAGAATACAGGGCCCTGAGAATCAGGGACCCGGAAGGGCGAATGAGCGGCGCCAGCGGCAGCGGCCGGGGAGCGCGGGCAATGCTGCTGCAGTGGCGTGACGGACCCGGGTGCTTGGACTAACCGAAAGGAGTCCGCCGCTGAGGCGAACCAGACACTGCTGCGTCGGGAGGCCGATCCGGAGACCGAGGTTACAGGACGATCCAGAAGAAGACGATCCAGAAAAGGCCGGCCATGAAAATGGACCAAGAGGTAGCCCTGGACTTATTACAGTGCTTTTCATAAAAGCGGGGAATTGAGCCTGAGACTCTAAAGCACCTAGCAGGTCTAGTGGATGTAGGGAAGGCTAAGGGATTTTTTGTAGATCCTAATACAGCTTTTGAGCAGAGTGAGTGGTGAAAGTTTGGTGATGAACTCTTTGACTCAATGCTTAATGATGATAAAACGGCAAAGAAACTCGGTAAACCACGGAGAGAAGTAATAAACTGTATAAAAAGATACAAGGCAGAAAAGAAAACTGCCGCGGTAGCAACAGAGAAACTAGGAACAGACGTCCCCGGTCGGTTGAAGCCGGGGGAAGATTACAACTCGTTTCCCCCAACTCGCGGGAGCACAGGGTTTCCCCCCCCCCCCCCTTCCTTTTCTCCCCCTTCTTCATCAGAAGGTGCCGTGGAGGAGGTGTAACCCCCTGCTCCCCCACCACCCCAGTTCTGAAAGTAGGGACTTTGAAAAGGACAGAGAAAGTATATTAGAAGGGATACACATGATAAATGTCGAGGAAGCTGAAAGGAAGAGGGTGGTGCTTCGGCGCCGGATCGATTGGGGCATCATTTTGAAGAACGCAGTAGAAAATAGAGATTATGCGCTAGCGGGAGATTTAAAGGAACTGCGAGCCTTTCCAACCCACTATGCCCTAGAGTGGAAATTTTTAACTCGGTTACGGAGGAGCCAGGTCTGCAGATGGCCACATACCAAACGAGAGACATCTGACAAGAAAGACATAGCTGCGAGCAACGGAGACCCTGAGTTCGGCCCAGGATCAGCCCCCGAATCCTCTGGATTCGAGCCAGATTTATATCCTCTGCTTCCAGACTCTGACTCTTCGTCTCCTGGGTCGGTCTGCTCAGACTCACTGGCCCTGGAGACGCTCAGCTGCAACAATGGTTAACCAAAGATGTGATCATTACTGGTGAATTTTCTGCAATGGGCATCTCTGCATATCCTGTGTTTACTACACAGCAGGGGGCTAAAGAGTGGGAAGCTCTTGATCTCAAAATAGTTAAGGAGGCCTGACAAGCAGTGACCACATATGGGTTAAAATCCTCTTATACTCAAGCTGTATATATTATGATTTTTCTTGCAATTGACAGGGGGAGCCCATACAGTTTCTCTGTGATACTCATGTACTAGAAGTTGGTAAATATAAGTATGTCCAGGTTTCTATCAACCCTTGGAGACCTTTGTAGATACTGCTGGCCACTTCTTCCAGCACAGGCTGGCCACCTGTGTCAGAATGAGTGTGCATTTTGGTCAGTATAAAAGCCCAAGCCTCATACTATGTGGGGGAGGCAGAGCCTCTGCGGGGATGCCCGCTAAGGTTGAGCCTGCCACCTCGCACTGCAGTGATGCTTCTCGGAGCTGGTTTGCTATCAGTCTCCACAGGGTCCTTGTGCCATGTTCTGTACGTGGAACTGTAGTGGGAGTAATGATTGTCTGGATATTGTGCTTCAAATATTGTAGTTGTGTGGCGTGTGCTTGTGGGATCCCATACGCGTGTGTGTGTGTATGTGCTGAGGGCAGACGGTGTTCTGTGTATTTTTCTTGCTGGGTTCATGTAAAAGCTTTCAACGGGTATCTGTTTAACATTTCGGGCATGAAAGAGTTAATGTAAAAGTGCGGCTGCCGGCAGGTATTTATAGTTGATGCTGAAACAGGCAGGCGGCTGTAGCTGCTGCCAAGCAGGCCGGCTTTTGCAGGGTAAAAAAAATAAAAAATAAAAAAATAAAAAAAAAAGGGGGGGGGGAAGAGCAATGATGCAGCAAACTCCTCGACAGTTAACAATGTGCAGTTTAACCTGTCTGCTTCTCAAGAACTGATAACCTGGGGGAGGGGGTATATTTGTGTCCTCCTGCCTACAGGTCCATGGCGACTGCCTGCAAAGTTTGTCAAGCCTTGCCATGGGCCGGACAGACAAAATGGAAAAACCTGATGACTCAGCTACAGGAGCTGACCGTGAATACCCCAAGCAGAATGAGATAGAAGAAGAGAAAAAATGAATGACTACAAAACATCACTTGGGGGGCAAATGAAAAGTAACATCGCTAAATATGTGTGCCTCTAA